>NC_092420.1:101512538-101541410 GCF_040894005.1 Engystomops pustulosus | reverse complement strand
GTTTGGTCAAAAACTAGACACCGAAGTGATGAAAATTTAGGATGGAAGCCCCAGGCTGGAGGTGGGAACGTGGATGGGCTCATGGAGGAATCTACTGCTGACTGTGGTATCTGAGCGATGAATCTATAGGGGCATCTGAGTCAGGCACTTTAGGGATTATGCCATGAAAAAGCGTTGAATCTATACAAAAATAAGCCCATAGACAGGAAAAGCTGTCATACATGGACTCCATGCATTGTTATAGGACTGCCATGGGGCTGTGTTTTCTGCACTTCCATAGAGTTGAACAGTGTATCATGACCATTTGGGGTCCCTGCAGTCAGACCCTCCGTCCTGGTCATACATCTTGTTTGTAGTACAATCCCTTAAGAAATCTCTCCTTCTTGAGATCAATGGGTGTCAGACTTGTCTTGTTTGTGATACAATCCCTTCAATAGGTATCTATTGGGGGCTCCTGAGGTCTTCTCTTTGTCTAAGGCAATTATTTATTAGGGCATCTGAAGCATCTATGGGGACATTGAGGATACATGGATAAGTTGGCATCTGACTCTCTGAGGCATCTATGGGGTTAATGAAGGCAGATGGGTATGGTGGCATCTGAGGGATCTATGGGGACAATGAAGGTAGATGGGTATGGTGGCATCTGAGGCATCTATGGGGTTAATGAAGGTAGATGGGTATGGTGGCATCTGAGGCATCTATGGGGACAATGAAGGTAGATGGGTATGGTGGCATCTGAGGCATCTATGGGGACAATGAAGGTAGATGGGTATGGTGGCATCTGAGGCATCTATGGGGACAGTGAAGGTAGATGAGTATGGTGGCATCTGAGGGATCTATGGGGACAATGAAGGTAGATGGGTATGGTGGCATCTGAGGCATCTATGGGGTTAATGAAGGTAGATGGGTATGGTGGCATCTGAGGCATCTATGGGGACATGGAAGGTAGATGGGTATGGTGGCATCTGAGGCATCTATGGGGACAATGAAGGTAGATGGGTATGGTGGCATCTGAGGCATCTATGGGGACAATGAAGGTAGATGGGTATGGTGGCATCTGAGGCATCTATGGGGACATGGAAGGTAGATGGGTATGGTGGCATCTGAGGCATCTATGGGGATAATGAAGGTAGATGGGTATGGTGGCATCTGAGGCATCTATGGGGACAATGAAGGTAGATGGGTATGGTGGCATCTGAGGCATCTATGGGGACATTGAAGGTAGATGGGTATGGTGGCATCTGAGGGATCTATGGGGACATGGAAGGTAGATGGGTATGGTGGCATCTGAGGCATCTATGGGGACAATGAAGGTAGATGGGTATGGTGGCATCTGAGGCATCTATGGGGACAATGAAGGTAGATGGGTATGGTGGCATCTGAGGCATCTATGGGGACATTGAAGGTAGATGGGTATGGTGGCATCTGAGGCATCTATGGGGATAATGAAGGTAGATGGGTATGGTGGCATCTGAGGCATCTATGGGGACATGGAAGGTAGATGGGTATGGTGGCATCTGAGGCATCTATGGGGACATGGAAGGTAGATGGGTATGGTGGCATCTGAGGCATCTATGGGGATAATGAAGGTAGATGGGTATGGTGGCATCTGAGGCATCTATGGGGTTAATGAAGGTAGATGGGTATGGTGGCATCTGAGGCATCTATGGGGTTAATGAAGGTAGATGGGTATGGTGGCATCTGAGGCATCTATGGGGACAATGAAGGTAGATGAGTATGGTGGCATCTGAGGCATCTATGGGGTTAATGAAGGTAGATGGGTATGGTGGCATCTGAGGCATCTATGGGGACATTGGTGGCATCTGAGGAATCTGTGAGAACATGAAAACCATGATAGTCAAATTCCCTGCAGCGCCACCACGGGGGAAATGAAGTATTACAAAATGTCCATTCAAATTAAAAAAATACAAGACAAGAGACCAGAGAATCCACCTGTTGTGAGGATTAAGATATATAATATAACTTTGGAAAGTCCCTTCTAACTGGCACAATGCAGTACTTCATCTGACCTGTGGAGGCGCTGCAGGCAAACTTAGCACCAGATAGACTAGATGAATCACATTGATCACTGGGGTCCTACTCTGTCATCGTCTCATCGTCAAAAATAACATCGTCCAGTGTGGACATTGCCTTTAATTTATAGGGATCGGTTGACAAATCCCCCCTTTGTCTGTGTATCTTCCAGTGATGGATTGTACATTCCTGTAGACGCATGTATGAGAAATCCGGGGAAGACATTTAAGGTTGCGATGGAGCCGCTTCCACCCAACGACAGAACATTCTGAGCCGCGAACAAACCAACATTTGTTTTGCATTTGAAGGATGAAACGTCTAATGCGTCCCACAAAAGCTTCCCCTGACCGCGCGCCTCTCCCTTTAAACGTCCTATCATTATTTAGGCAGCTCATCCTGAGGAAAAAATACATCCACATGTGGAGGAAGACGAAGACGCCCAACCCCTGGCAGATGGCATTGTGTAGGACCCGGCAGCTGAAAGACACCATTGAAGGTCCCACTTTAGGAAGGAAAAAAGAACCTAAAGTCCCATCTATAAAAGACCCGAACCCAAACTCTATTGTCAGTCTAACGGATGGTGACTGAGGTTTCCTCTCTTTCGATTGGTCGCAGTTTGGAGACGGTGGCCACACTTCTTGTTGGGAAGAAGAAAAGCAACAAATAAAGACGTCTTCACTCGGAAAGTTTGGAAGTTTTTGAAATTTTTTTTTTCACCGACGGGAGAACATCCCCCCCCCCCTCTATAAATAAACTGCAAGTAGAAACAGCCTTGATTGCGAGAGATGAATCTGAACAAGCAGCAGGCACTGGAGTGGAGTAAATGGCCTGGTGCCAAGGGCCTCATCACACGTGTAATGGCTCCCACTTGACAATCAGTGGAGCACCTCTCCTCCCGTGGATCGGCCTCTTAATGATGATTAGAGAGGATGGGCTCGGAAAAATTCCCGGCTACAAATGACCTCTTATTAATTTCTTTTTGCTAGAAATGCGGAATTTTTCAAAGCGGCTTTAGAGCGAAAAAAGAAATAAGCGAAGAATCTACAAAATAAGAAAAATAAAAGAAATGATCATTACGACCGCGGAACGACCGCACGAAAAGCCGCATCCGTGAAATGAGACTTTTTACTTTATTTGACTTTTATTTTAAGTGGCCAGAGAAAAAATCATAAGGACAATGATATCGTAGAGTTCCGAGGTACAGAGGCGCGAGGTACAGAGGTGCGAGGTACAGAGGTGCGAGGTACAGAGGCGCGAGGTACAGAGGCGTGAGGTACAGTGGGGTGAGGTACACAGGTGCAATGTACAGAGGCGCGAGGTACAGAGGCGTGAGGTACAGAGGTGCGAGGTACAGAGGCGGGAGGTACAGAGGTCCGAGGTACAGAGGTGCGAGGTACAGAGGTGCGAGGTACAGAGGCGCAAGGTACAGAGGCGCGAGGTACAGAGGCTCGATGGAAACAGAGGCGCGAGGTACAGAGGCGCGAGGTACAGAGGCGCGAGGAACAGATGCGCAAAGTACAGAGGCGCGAGGTACAGAGGTGCGAGGTACAGAGGCGCGAGGTACAGAGGCGCAAGGTACAGAGGCGCAAGGTACAGAGGCGCGAGGTATAGAGGCGCGAGGTACAGAGGCGCAAGGTACAGAGGCGCGAGGTATAGAGGCGAGAGGTACAGAGGCGCGAGGTACAGAGGCGCAAGGTACAGAGGCGCGAGGTATAGAGGCGCGAGGTACAGAGGCGCGAGGTACAGAGGCGCGAGGTATAGAGGCGCGAGGTACAGAGGCGCGAGGTACAGAGGCGCAAGGTACAGAGGCGCGAGGTATAGAGGCGCGAGGTACAGAGGCGCAAGGTACAGAGGCGCGAGGTACAGAGGCGCAAGGTACAGAGGCGCAAGGTACAGAGGCGCGAGGTACGCTGCGCCTCACTATGTTACTGTTCATTTTCAAACAGATTGAATGCATGTTTCTTGATAAATTTCTCTAATTTCAAATTCTATATTATAAATGGTAAATGTGATGTCACCTCTCAGATTATTATCATATTGTGTATGTGACAAATGTGTCCATAGATTTTCTACACAGTTGATACAGAACAATGACATGTGACACATAGGGACAAAGAACAAAGGATACATGAGGAACACGACAACGACACATTGTACAGCAGGGTTCAGGACAATCGTATACTAACACTTGAGCTACAGGACAGGGACACGCTGACACTTGGGGGACAGGACAGGGACACGCTGACACTTGGGGGACAGGACAGGGACACGCTGACACTTGGGGGGACAGGACAGGGACACGCTGACACTTGGGGGACAGGACAGGGACACGCTGACACTTGGGGGACAGGACAGGGACACGCTGACACTTGGGGGGACAGGACAGGGACACGCTGACACTTGGAGGGACAGGACAGGGACACGCTGACACTTGGGGGACAGGACAGGGACACGCTGACACTTGGGGGGACAGGACAAGGACACGCTGACACTTGGGGGACAGGGACACGCTGACACTTGGGGGACAGGACAGGGACACGCTGACACTTGGGGGGACAGGACAGGGACACGCTGACACTTGGGGGGACAGGACAGGGACACGCTGACACTTGGGGGGACAGGACATGGACACGCTGACACTTGGGAGACAGGACAGGGACACGCTGACACTTGGGGGACAGGACAGGGACACGCTGACACTTGGGGGGACAGGACAGGGACACGCTGACCCTTGGGGGACAGGACAGGGACACGCTGACACTTGGGGGGACAGGACAGGGACACGCTGACACTTGGGGGGACAGGACAGGGACACGCTGACACTTGGGGGGACAGGACAGGGACACGTTGACACTTGGGGGGACAGGACAGGGACACGCTGACACTTGGGGGACAGGACAGGGACACGCTGACACTTGGGGGGACAGGACAGGGACACGCTGACACTTGGGGGACAGGACAGGGACACGCTGACACTTGGGGGGACAGGACAGGGACACGCTGACACTTGGGGGGACAGGACAGGGACACGCTGACACTTGGGGGGACAGGACAGGGACACGCTGACACTTGGGGGACAGGACAGGCTGACACTTGGGGGGACAGGACAGGGACACGCTGACACTTGGGGGACAGGGACACGCTGACACTTGGGGGACAGGGACACGCTGACACTTGGGGGGAGAGGACAGGGACACGCTGACACTTGGGGGACAGGACAGGGACACGCTGACACTTGGGGGGACAGGACAGGGACACGCTGACACTTGGGGGGACAGGGACACGCTGACACTTGGGGGGACAGGGACACGCTGACACTTGGGGGGACAGGACAGGGACACGCTGACACTTGGGGGGAGAGGACAGGGACACGCTGACACTTGGGGGACAGGACAGGGACACGCTGACACTTGGGAGGACAGGACAGGGACACGCGGACACTTGGGGGACAGGACAGGGACACGCTGACACTTGGGGGGACAGGACAGGGACATGCTGACACTTGGGGACAGGACAGGGACACGCTGACACTTGGGGGACAGGACAGGGACACGCTGACACTTGGGGGACAGGACAGGGACACGCTGACACTAGGGGGACAGGACAGGGACACGCTGACACTTGGGGGACAGGACAGGGACACGCTGACACTAGGGGGACAGGACAGGGAAACGCTGACACTTGGGAGACAGGACAGGGACATGCTGACACTTGGGGGGACAGGACAGGGACACGCTGACACTTGGGGGGACAGGACAGGGACACGCTGACACTTGGGGACAGGACAGGGACATGCTGACACTTGGGGGGACAGGACAGGGACACGCTGACACTTGGGGGACAGGACAGGGACACGCTGACACTTGGGGGGACAGGACAGGGACACGCTGACACTTGGAGGGACAGGACAGGGACACGCTGACACTTGGGGGGACAGGACAGGGACACGCTGACACTTGGGGGGACAGGACAGGGACATGCTGACACTTGGGGGACAGGGCAGGGACACGCTGACACTTGGGGGACAGGGCAGGGACACGCTGACACTTGGGGGACAGGGCAGGGACACGCTGACACTTGGGGGACAGGACAGGGACACGCTGACACTTGGAGGACAGGACAGGGACACGCTGACACTTGGGGGACAGGGACACGCTGACACTTGGAGGGACAGGACAGGGACACGCTGACACTTGGGGGGACAGGACAGGGACACGCTGACACTTGGGGGGACAGGACAGGGACATGCTGACACTTGGGGGGACAGGACAGGGACACGCTGACACTTGGAGGACAGGACAGGGACACGCTGACACTTGGGGGGACAGGACAGGGACACGCTGACACTTGGGGGGACAGGACAGGGACACGCTGACACTTGGGGGACAGGACAGGGACACGCTGACACTTGGGGGGACAGGACAGAGACACGCTGACACTTGGGGGACAGGACAGGGACACGCTGACACTTGGGGGGACAGGACAGGGACACGCTGACACTTGGGGGGACAGGACAGGGACACGCTGACACTTGGGGGGACAGGACAAGGACACGCTGACACTTGGGGGACAGGACAGGGAACACGCTGACACTTGGGGGACAGGACAGGGACACGCTGACACTTGGGGGGACAGGACAGGGACACGCTGACACTTGGGGGGACAGGACAGGGACATGCTGACACTTGGGGGACAGGGCAGGGACACGCTGACACTTGGGGGACAGGGCAGGGACACGCTGACACTTGGGGGACAGGGCAGGGACACGCTGACACTTGGGGGACAGGACAGGGACACGCTGACACTTGGAGGACAGGACAGGGACACGCTGACACTTGGGGGACAGGGACACGCTGACACTTGGAGGGACAGGACAGGGACACGCTGACACTTGGGGGGACAGGACAGGGACACGCTGACACTTGGGGGGACAGGACAGGGACATGCTGACACTTGGGGGGACAGGACAGGGACATGCTGACACTTGGGGGACAGGGCAGGGACACGCTGACACTTGGAGGGACAGGACAGGGACACGCTGACACTTGGGGGGACAGGACAGGGACACGCTGACACTTGGGGGGACAGGACAGGGACATGCTGACACTTGGGGGACAGGACAGGGACACGCTGACACTTGGGGGACAGGGCAGGGACACGCTGACACTTGGGGGACAGGGCAGGGACACGCTGACACTTGGGGGGACAGGACAGGGACACGCTGACACTTGGGGGGACAGGACAGGGACATGCTGACACTTGGGGGACAGGGCAGGGACACGCTGACACTTGGGGGACAGGGCAGGGACACGCTGACACTTGGGGGACAGGGCAGGGACACGCTGACACTTGGGGGACAGGACAGGGACACGCTGACACTTGGAGGACAGGACAGGGACACGCTGACACTTGGGGGACAGGGACACGCTGACACTTGGAGGGACAGGACAGGGACACGCTGACACTTGGGGGGACAGGACAGGGACACGCTGACACTTGGGGGGACAGGACAGGGACATGCTGACACTTGGGGGGACAGGACAGGGACACGCTGACACTTGGAGGACAGGACAGGGACACGCTGACACTTGGGGGGACAGGACAGGGACACGCTGACACTTGGGGGGACAGGACAGGGACACGCTGACACTTGGGGGACAGGACAGGGACACGCTGACACTTGGGGGGACAGGACAGAGACACGCTGACACTTGGGGGACAGGACAGGGACACGCTGACACTTGGGGGGACAGGACAGGGACACGCTGACACTTGGGGGGACAGGACAGGGACACGCTGACACTTGGGGGGACAGGACAAGGACACGCTGACACTTGGGGGACAGGACAGGGACACGCTGACACTTGGGGGACAGGACAGGGACACGCTGACACTTGGGGGGACAGGGACACGCTGACACTTGGGGGGACAGGACAGGGACACGCTGACACTTGGGGGGACAGGACAGGGACATGCTGACACTTGGGGGACAGGGCAGGGACACGCTGACACTTGGGGGACAGGGCAGGGACACGCTGACACTTGGGGGACAGGGCAGGGACACGCTGACACTTGGGGGACAGGACAGGGACACGCTGACACTTGGAGGACAGGACAGGGACACGCTGACACTTGGGGGACAGGGACACGCTGACACTTGGAGGGACAGGACAGGGACACGCTGACACTTGGGGGGACAGGACAGGGACACGCTGACACTTGGGGGGACAGGACAGGGACATGCTGACACTTGGGGGGACAGGACAGGGACACGCTGACACTTGGAGGACAGGACAGGGACACGCTGACACTTGGGGGGACAGGACAGGGACACGCTGACACTTGGGGGGACAGGACAGGGACACGCTGACACTTGGGGGACAGGACAGGGACACGCTGACACTTGGGGGGACAGGACAGGGACACGCTGACACTTGGGGGACAGGACAGGGACACGCTGACACTTGGGGGGACAGGACAGGGACACGCTGACACTTGGGGGGACAGGACAGGGACACGCTGACACTTGGGGGGACAGGACAAGGACACGCTGACACTTGGGGGACAGGACAGGGACACGCTGACACTTGGGGGACAGGACAGGGACACGCTGACACTTGGGGGGACAGGACAGGGACACGCTGACACTTAGGAGAGGGACACGATGACAGTGTCAGATGTCTTCAGTCACATTTCCCCCCATGGACATTGAGCCCAATTCTTCTTTCCTCACTAATGATCCCAATAATGTGGATGGTAGAGGAGATGGTGACATCTTCTAGGAAAGTCACACAGCGACTGGATCACATCTTCTTGGGTTTATAACATTGTTATTCCCTTTTCTTGTATGTAAGAATGTTCCTTTGACTCTCCCGCCTTGTGACCTATCGGAGAGTTATCCAGAAAGTTCCCCAAGGACAACACTGATTCCTCGTAGAATTGTTGCGGCAGTCGGCTTTGAGAAGTCATGGGAAATGTGACACCCGCAGTCCTCCAGATTGTGATTGACTCATTTGAGCAGAGCTAGGACTGTTCTTAACTTCTGACCTGTATAAGCCGCTTCAAGGACTGGAATTACCGACCTCCAGAAGAAATGTCACTTTTCGAAAATCAAGTAAGATGGTGAGATCCTCCTCCTAAGCCCTTCAGGGGTGAGATCCTCCTCCTAAGCCCTCCAGTGGTGAGATCCTCCTCCTAAGCCCTCCAGGGGTGAGATCCTCCTCCTAAGCCCTCCAGTGGTGAGATCCTCCTCCTAAGCCCTCCAGGGGTGAGATCCTCCTCCTAAGCCCTCCAGGGGTGAGATCCTCCTCCTAAGCCCTCCAGGGGTGAGATCCTCCTCCTAAGCCCTCCAGGGGTGAGATCCTCCTCCTAAGCCCTCCAGGGGTGAGATCCTACTCCTAAGCCCTCCAGGGGTGAGATCCTCCTCCTAAGCCCTCCAGGGGTGAGATCCTCCTCCTAAGCCTTCCAGGGGTGGGATCCTCCTCCTAAGCCCTCCAGGGGTGGGATCCTCCTCCTAAGCCCTCCAGGGGTGAGATCCTCCTCCTAAGCCCTCCAGGGTTGAGATCCTCCTCCTAAGCCCTCCAGGGGTGAGATCCTCCTCCTAAGCCCTCCAGGGGTGAGATCCTCCTCCTAAGCCCTCCAGGGGTGAGATCCTCCTCCTAAGCCCTCCAGGGGTGAGATCCTCCTCCTAAGCCCTCCAGGGGTGGGATCCTCCTCCTAAGCCCTCCAGGGGTGAGATCCTCCTCCTAAGCCCTCCAGGGGTGAGATCCTCCTCCTAAGCCCTCCAGGGGTGAGATCCTCCTCCTAAGCCCTCCAGGGGTGAGATCCTCCTCCTAAGCCCTCCAGGGGTGAGATCCTCCTCCTAAGCCCTCCAGGGGTGAGATCCTCCTCCTAAGCCCTCCAGGGGTGAGATCCTACTCCTAAGCCCTCCAGGGGTGAGATCCTCCTCCTAAGCCCTCCAGTGGTGAGATCCACCTCCTATGCCCTCCAGGGGTGAGATCCTCCTCCTATGCCCTTCAGGGGTGAGATCCTCCTCCTAAACGCTCCAGTGGTGAGATCCTCCTCCTAAGCCCTCCAGGGGTGAGATCCTCCTCCTAAGCCCTCCAGTGGTGAGATCCTCCTCCTAAGCCCTCCAGGGGTGAGATCCTCCTCCTAAGCCCTACAGGGGTGAGATCCTCCTCCTAAGCCCTCCAGGGGTGAGATCCTCTTCCTAAGCCCTCCGGGGGTGAGATCCTCCTCCTAAGCCCTCCAGGGGTGAGATCCTCCTCCTAAGCCCTCCAGGGGTGAGATCCTCCTCCTAAGCCCTCCAGGGGTGAGATCCTCCTCCTAAGCCCTCCAGGGGTGAGATCCTCCTCCTAAGCCCTCCAGGGGTGAGATCCTCCTCCTAAGCCCTCCAGGGGTGAGATCCTCCTCCTAAGCCCTCCAGGGGTGAGATCCTGCTCCTAAGCCCTCCAGGGGTGAGATCCTCCTCCTAAGCCCTCCAGGGGTGAGATCCTCCTCCTAAGCCCTCCAGTGGTGAGATCCTCCTCCTAAGCCCTCCAGGGGTGAGATCCTCCTCCTAAGCCCTCCAGGGGTGAGATCCTCCTCCTAAGCCCTTCAGGGGTGAGA
This sequence comes from Engystomops pustulosus, assembly GCF_040894005.1. Classification (NCBI taxonomy): domain Eukaryota; kingdom Metazoa; phylum Chordata; class Amphibia; order Anura; family Leptodactylidae; genus Engystomops; species Engystomops pustulosus. The sequence continues at coordinate 101,530,769 of NC_092420.1, read as the reverse complement.
TCCTCCTCCTAAGCCCTCCAGGGGTGAGATCCTCCTCCTAAGCCCTCCAGGGGTGAGATCCTCCTCCTAAGCCCTTCAGGGGTGAGATCCTCCTCCTAAGCCCTCCAGGGGTAAGATCCTCCTCCTAAGCCCTCCAGGGGTGAGATCCTCCTCCTAAGCCCTCCAGGGGTGAGATCCTCCTCCTAAGCCCTCCAGTATTATATTGTGGAGATCCTTATAGTCGCCTTGTTCTTATATACTGTATTTCCAGGACTGTTGTACTTTCAGGAAGATACAAGGAGACCTCAGGAAGCCCGAGAGGAGTAGATGTCGTATTGCCCGGACTCACAGCTGATCCTTCATAGTCACCGGTCTATCCAATAGGATACGGGTGTGAGGTCTGGTGTTAGATTAGGTAGTCTGGGGTCTGTACTAGTTTAGGTGGCCTGGTCTGGGGTCTATACTAGTTTAGGTGGTCTGGGGTCAATACTAGTTTAGGTGGTCTGGTCTGGGGTCAATACTAGTTTAGGTAGTCTGGTCTGGGGTCAATACTAGTTTAGGTGGTCTGGTCTGGGGTCTATACTAGTTTAGGTGGTCTGGGGTCTATACTAGTTTAGGTGGTCTGGGGTCAATACTAGTTTAGGTGGTCTGGTCTGGGGTCTATACTAGTTTAGGTGGCCTGGTCTGGGGTCAATACTAGTTTAGGTGGTCTGGTCTGGGGTCTACACTAGTTTAGGTGGTCTGGGGTCTACACTACTTTAGGTGGTCTGGGGTCAATACTAGTTTAGGTGGTCTGGTGTCTATACTAGTTTAGGTGGCCTGGTCTGGGGTCAATACTAGTTTAGGTGGTCTGGTGTCTATACTAGTTAAGGTGGCCTGGTCTGGGGTCTATACTAGTTTAGGTGGTCCGGTCTGGGGTCTGTACTAGTTTAGGTGGTCTGGTCTGGGGTCTATACTAGTTTAGGTAGTCTGGTCTGGCGTCTATACTAGTTTAGGTGGTCTGGGGTCTATACTAGTTTAGGTGGTCCGGTCTGGGGTCTGTACTAGTTTAGGTGGTCCGGTCTGGGGTCTATACTAGTTTAGGTAGTCTGGTCTGGGGTCTGTACTAGTTTAGGTGGTCCGGTCTGGGGTCTATACTAGTTTAGGTGGTCCGGTCTGGGGTCTGTACTAGTTTAGGTGGTCCGGTCTGGGGTCTATACTAGTTTAGGTGGTCCGGTCTGGGGTCTGTACTAGTTTAGGTGGTCCGGTCTGGGGTCTATACTAGTTTAGGTAGTCTGGTCTGGGGTCTGTACTAGTTTAGGTGCTCCGGTCTGGGGTCTGTATTCATGACCTGGTCTGGGGTCTGCACTAGTTTAGGTGGTCTGGGGTCTATACTAGTTTAGGTGGTCTGATCTGGGGTCTATACTAGTTTAGGTGGTCTGGTCTGGGGTCTGCACTAGTTTAGGTGACCTGGTCTGGGGTCTGTACTAGTTTAGGTGGTCTGGGGTCTATACTAGTTTAGGTGGTCTGGGGTCTGCACTAGTTTAGGTGACCTGGTCTGGGGTCTGCACTAGTTTAGGTGACCTGGTCTGGGGTCTGTACTAGTTTAGGTGGTCCGGTCTGGGGTCTGTATTCATGGCCTGGTCTGGTCTGGTGTCTGTATATGACTAAAGGATCCGATGACACGGGCTTTGTTTATACTCTGCTGCTATGGAGACACATAATTCTTCATGGCCTGTGCACACAGATAATACCGTATACTGCACTACAGATGTGTAATAGGGTATTATTGAATCAGTCATACCATTGCCTGGCTAAGTCTTCTGGTGAAACTTAAAAAATGAGAATAAAAAGTTAAATAAAACACAGAAATTTTATAAAAGAAAAAACAAACTAAACCTACTTTTACCATTCAAAATGTGTTACTTTATAAAAAAAAATATTAAAACTTATAAAACTATAACAGCAACGAAAATCATTACCAATCCAAAAACAGTGTCAATGGTATTCATAAAAACTACGGGGAACTCTACAAAAAACAAGCCCTTACACGGCATAATGGGGAAAAAGCCAAAAGTCGTGGTTCTCCGAATACGCAATCCAAAAAAACAATAATATTTTTTTTATCGTAGTTGTTAAACATAAAAAATATTTTTAAAAAGTATATACAGTACATTTGCTGTAATCGCACTGAATGTATCATGGCATTGCTGCTTTTTTTTCCGTGCCATCCTCCCAGATACCGTATATCATGAAGGTTTTTTATTATGTGTACTTACCTCCATACACACAGGGGGTCATTTACTAAGGGCCCGATTCGCGTTTTCCCGACGTGTTACCCAAATATTTCCGATTTGCGCCGATTGTACCTGAATTGCCCCGGGATTTTGGCGCACGCGATCGGATTGTGGTGCATCGGCGCCGGCATGCGCGCGACGGAAATCGGGGGGCGTGGCCGAACGAAAACCCGATAAATTCGGAAAAACCGCCGCATTTTTAAAAAAAAATGTGTCGCGAAAATTGCGCTTACCTCCATCCAGGATAGGCCGGTGTATTTCAGGGCATTTCGGCCGCCTCCGGGAACTTCAGCGCAGCAGCGCCACCTGGTGGACGGCGGAGGAACTACCTTCATAAATCCCGGCCGGACCCGAATCCAGCGCAGAGAACGCGCCGCTGGATCGCGAATGGGCCGGGTAAGTAAATCTGCCCCACAATTTCCATTTAAACACACAACGGGTAATGCAAAAATAAAATAAAAAAAATAAAAAGTCAATAGGAAAATAAAAATAAAGGTTTATCAGAAGTGTCTGAGAGCAGAACTGTTCTACTTTCTCATGGCAACCAATCAGAGCTCAGCTTTCATTTCATAATCTGCTGTGGAGAAATGAAAGCTGAGCTCTGATTTGTTGCCTCGGGCAAATGGAGCAGTTTTTCTTCTCAGACTCTTTTGATAAGTGTCCATTGTGTGAGGAGAGAACCACGTACAGTGTCTTCCCCTGTAAACGGCTCTAATTACTCTGGTATCACATGAGCTTGAGATGATCAGTCATTCATACCTCCCAACATTTGGGAAAAGGAAAGAGGGACAAAATGGCGATCCCCCTAAGCCACACCCCCAATCACTCCCTGGCCACGCCCCAAATTTTAGCCATATTAAAAATAATAAAAATCATAATTTAAAAAAAAAAAAAAAAAATATTATCCTCATTGGGATTTGAACCCAGAACCTGCAGTGTCCATGTACAATAATAACACAGCGCCTCAACCCACTGAGCTATAACCTTTGTGATTAACAAGTGGAGAATTTTGGTAACTAAGAACTATATACTGCCTTGGTATATAGGGAGGGATCTTCTCAGATTATTGTAATTATTGAGACTATTATTATTATTATTATTATTATTATTGAGATGATTATTATTATTTTTACCATTATTAATAATCATCTCCATAATAATAAAATTTATAATAATAATAATAATAATAGTCTCAATAATTACAATAATAATCTCTGAGAAGATCCCTCTCTATATATCAGTGCATTAGTCTGTGTCACAGTGTAAATGGCAGATAACATGTCTTAGTTACCAGAAATCCTCAGCTCTCTATCACTGGGCTTATAGCTCAGTTAGTTAGGCTCCTGTCTATGATGCAGAGGGTCCCAGGTTCGAATCTCAGCCTGGGCAAAACTTTATGTAATTTAATTATATAAAGAGCTTGTGTCTGGGGAATCCCTGGAGACCATATATGGACAGATAGAGATCTGAGCTGATGACGTGGTCCCTGCTCTCCACTAAGCCGACACTTCTCTGAAAAGGATTCCCTCCCGATGTCTGCTCTGGGGAACCCTAGGAGATGCAGTGACCATATATGGACAGATCTGATCTGAAGCTGATGACGTGGTCCCTGCTCTGCGCTAAGCCCGACACTTCTCTGAGAAGGATTCCCTGCCCGATGTCTGTAGAAGCCATTCTGTACTGTGAGTTCAGACTTTCAAAGTATTTACTATGCGGACAGACACAGCAGCGGGACACAGCGGGACCTGGGGGGAGAATCCGTGACAATATCATAGCTGCCCGTGACGCGGGGCAGGGGTACGAAAAACGGGAAAGTCCCGTCAAAATCGGGACGGTTGGGAGCTATGAGTCATTTGTTGTTGTGGCGGCCATTGTTGTTGTGGCGGCAATTGTCGTTGTGGCAGGCATTGTCGTTGTGGCGGCCATTGTTGTTGTGGCGGCCATTTTTGTTGTGGAGACCATTGTTGTTGTGGCGGCCATTGTTGTTGTGGCGGCCATTGTTGTTGTGGCAGGCATTGTTGTTGTGGCGGCCATTGTTGTTGTGGCGGCCATTGTCGTTGTGGCAGGCATTGTCGTTGTGGCGGCCATTGTCGTTGTGGCGGCCATTGTCGTTGTGGCGACCATTGTTGTTGTGGCGACCATTGTTGTTGTGGCGGCCATTGTGTACAACAGGAAGCACTTCCACCATTCACTTATGAGACACATCCGACACTGACAATAAAGCCACCATTTTGTCACCTTATTATATCCATAAAAACATAACAATTTTCCCATCACTTTCTCCCAGGTTACTATCACAAGTGACCACTATTACGGCTTCACTTCCTGTTATACAAGATGGCCGCCACAACAAAACTAACAGATGCCAATACCTCTGCTAGTGAAGTAAAGAGGGAGATTTATCAGAAGCGTCTGAGGTAAAACTGTTCTCATTGCTCGTGGAAACCAATCAGAGCTCAGCTTTCACTTTATAAACAGCTGAGGGAAAATGAAAGCTGAGCTCTGATTGGTTGTCATGGGAGACTAGGAGAGTTTTACCTCAGACACTTCTGATAAATCTCCCCCATAGTGACTGATTTATTCATACACGGCTATTTTTACTTTTTGGGTGGAAATCCCCTTGGAATGTATAATTCAGGATTCTCCTGAGGTAAAATCTCTTGGATTTACGGCCTCCTCGTCGTCATTTGTATTCATGCAGATCGCAGCTTTACATTCTCATGGAAGCATAAAATAATCCTGTCATGAGGAGTGAGAAGTGTATCGCGCTTATTTATCATGGGGAGTCCTGGGCGGCTTCTCCCTCATGCGTGATACATTTTTGAGGGGCTAAGTTCTCACAAAAATGCCTAAAATAACAGCCTGGGGCCCCCGTGTGTTGTTTTAGAAGCGGTCTGACAAGGTGTTTAGTAGGCCCGGTGTCATCCAGGCAGAACCTCTGTCACACTGTATGCACACGCACCCTCCATCAGTGTCAGGAGAACACGCCAAGATGGCTCCACCATCTCACCGGCCACCTAGGCCCACCAGGGCTGATATGTGGTGACAGCTCGTCTTTCAAGCCCACTTTCCTCTTAAAGGGGGATTCCATTCCCCACCATGAAGCTAATCTTCCAGATTTACACCAATTACATCCCATTTGTGGTGGTTTCCATTAACCGTCTACATTCCAGGTCCGTCCTGAGTGAGCGGCGCGGCGTTACACCGCCGCCTCCTTCTCAATGGGCACTTTGTACCGTCTCCTGTGAACGTTGCTTCTTGTGGTTTTTAATGCTTTTTACCTCTATTTTTGTGTTTATACTTGTTATTGCTTTATATGTCGTTTTCAGGTTCGGGACCCAGGGATCGGAGCGCGTCTCTCCCCGCTATCCCGGACGACCTCTGATTGCAATCTCGCTCTCCTGGAGAGGGGCCAATAATTACACAGCAAATGTCAGCCCTAGATATAAATGTGATATTCATCCCGGGAAAACATAAGAACGTGCTCTGTGAGCGCCACAAACACTTCGCTGTTTGTCTCAGACCCACATACAGTGCGGCGGGAGCAGAGAGGGGATGATTTTAGGGGTCATGGGGGAAAAAAGTTGCAAAATAAGTTTTTTTTCTCCTCAATTTTTTTTCTGTGGTTGCATAATTTACTGTGGTGCTGCAATATCTGTCTTCTATCTATCTATCTCCTATCTATCTATCTATCTATCTTCTATCTATCTATCTCCTATCTATCTATCTCCTATCTATCTATCTATCTATCTATCTATCTATCTATCTATCGTCTATCTATCTATCTCCTATCTATCTATCTATCTATCTATCTATCTATCTATCTATCTATCTCCTATCTATCTATCTATCTATCTATCTATCTATCTCCTATCTATCTATCTCCTATCTATCTATCTATCTATCTATCTATCTATCTATCTATCTATCTCCTATCTATCTATCTCCTATCTATCTATCTATCTATCTATCTATCTATCTATCTATCTATCTATCTCCTATCTATCTCCTATCTATCTATCTATCTATCTATCTATCGTCTATCTATCTATCTCCTATCTATCTATCTATCTATCTCCTATCTATCTATCTATCTCCTATCTATCTATCTATCTATCTATCTATCTATCTATCTATCTATCTATCTATCTCTCTATCTCCTATCTATCTATCTCCTATCTATCTATCTATCTATCTATCTATCTCCTATCTATCTCCTATCTATCTATCTATCTATCTATCTATCTATCTATCTATCTATCTCTCTATCTCCTATCTATCTATCTATCTATCTATCTATCTATCTATCTTCTATCTATCTATCTCCTATCTATCTATCTATCTATCTATCTATCTATCTATCTATCTCTCTTTCTCCTATCGATCTATCTCCTATCTATCTATCTATCTATCTATCTATCTATCTATCTATCTATCTATCTATCTCCTATCTATCTATCTATCTATCTCCTATCTATCTATCTATCTATCTTCTATCTATCTATCTATCTATCTATCTCCTATCTCTCTATCTCCTATCTATCTATCTCCTATCTCTCTATCTCCTATCTCTCTATCTCCTATCTCTCTATCTCCCATCTATCTATCTCTCTATCTCCTATCTATCTATCTCCTATCTATCTATCTATCTATCTATCTATCTATCTATCTATCTATCTTCTATCTATCTCCTATCTCCTATCTCTCTATCTCCCATCTATCTCTCTATCTCCCATCTATCTATCTATCTATCTATCTATCTATCTATCTATCTATCTATCTATCTATCTTCTATCTATCTATCTATCTATCTATCTTCTATCTATCTATCTATCTATCTATCTCCTATCTATCTCCTATCTATCTATCTATCTATCTATCTATCTATCTATCTATCTATCTATCTATCTATCTATCTCCTGTCTATCTATCCATCTATCTCCTATCTATCTCCTATCTATCTATCTCCCATCTATCTATCTCCCATCTATCTATCTATCTCCCATCTATCTATCTCCCATCTATCTATCTATCTCCTATCTATCTATCTATCTCCTATCTATCTATCTATCTCCTATCTATCTATCTATCTCCTATCTATCTATCTATCTATCTATCTATCTATCTATCTATCTCCTATCTATCTCCTATCTATCTATCTATCTATCTATCTATCTATCTATCTATCTATCTATCTATCTATCTATCTCCTATCTATCTCCTATCTATCTCCTATCTATCTATCTATCTATCTATCTATCTATCTCCTATCTATCTCCTATCTATCTATCTATCTATCTATCTATCTATCTATCTCCTATCTATCTATCTCCTATCTATCTCCTATCTATCTATCTATCTCCTTTCTATCTATCTATCTATCTATCTATCTATCTATCTATCTCCTTTCTATCTATCTATCTATCTATCTATCTATCTATCTATCTCCTATCTATCTCCTATCTATCTATCTTCTATCTATCTATCTATCTCCTATCTATCTCCTTTCTATCTATCTATCTATCTATCTATCTATCTATCTATCTATCTATCTATCTATCTCTTTTTTAAAAAAAATTCTTTATTTATATAGCGCACACAGATGACGCAGCGCTGCACAGGCATGTCAAATTGGTCCATGTCCCCATGGGGCTCACAATCTAAACAACCTACCAGTATGTTTTAAAGTGTGAGAGGAAACCAGAGTACCCGGAGGAAGCCCACGCAAACACGGAGAGAACATACAAACTCTTTGCAGAGGTTGACCTGGGTGGGATTCGAACCCAGGACTCCAGTGCTGCAAGGCAGAAGTGCTACCCACTGTGCCTCCCTATCTCATTATTAAAATTACCTCATTATTAAAATGCTTAACAGCCTCCCCTCAGTAATAAAATGTCCAACAGCCTCACTTCAATTTTAAATATACAATAGCCCCTTCTCACTAGTGAAATGTCCAGCAGCCTCCCCTCATTAAACAAATGTCTTGCAGCTTCCATTCATTAATAAAATGTCCAGCAGCCTCCCCTCATTAGTTAAATGTCCAGCAGCCTCTTCTAACTATTGACATTTTCAAAATGCCTTGCTTTCCTAATAAAGTGTTTAACAGCCTCCACACAATACTGAAATGTCCAGCAGTCCCCTCTTATTAATAAACTGTCCAGCAGCATCCCTCACTAATGAAATGCCCAGCAGCCTTCACTCATTAATAAAATATCCAGCAGCCTCCCCTCAATAATGAAATGCCCATCAGCCTCCACTCTATAATGAAATGTCCAGCAGCCTCCACTGAATACTGAAATGTCCAGCAGCCTCCCCTCATTAATAAACTGTCAAGCAGCCTCCCCTCATTAATAAAATGTCTAGCAGCCTTCCCTTATTATTAAACTGCCCAGCAGCCCCCCCACTAATTAAATTTCCTGCAACCTCCCCTCAATAATGAAATCTTCAGCACCCCCCTTATGAATTAAATGTCCAGTAGCCTTCTCTCAATAATAAAATATCCATTTGCCTCCACTAAATAATTAAATGTCCAGCAACCTCCACTCACTAAAGGAATGTCCACCAATGTAGTGTCAGTACCACTAAAAAGCAATATTTAGCATTTATCGGGGTAGTTTTACTATCTATATCTCAATATTTTTGGCCTATGATTGGTAATGTTATTTGGGCACCATATCATATGTTACTTATAATTAGACCTGGTAACCACATGGGGGGGGGGACATTATACTGTATATTGCACTGGAAACACTGTATGAAGGAAAGGCTGTGAGCATAGATGAGCTGCAATACCACACACAACCTGTGGACAGGTGTGGCGCTATTCTGCTAAATGGCAGCTAAGCTTTACTAAATTCGGATGTGATTGAAGTTGACTTCACCAACTTAGAGATCCAAGAGATTTCCCACCCTACAATGGGCATGTTTTCGGCTTAGGGGCCCTTTACTTCTGCTTATAGTATGTGCCCTTAACCCTTCCCCGGGCTCCATGTGGATTGTTTGCTGTTCTTCAGCAGGGGCTGACGTGGAATTACAAAGCGGTGAAGAGTCTCATCCCAGCGGTGCAGCTCAGATCCTTCTTATTAGCCTCAAAATTAAACTGTGGCTGGGAAAATATCGAAGTATTAAAATACCAAAAATTAAAAGTAATAAAAACTCTTTGTGATTCTTTTTTTTCTCTGTTCACTCGCGGCATAAAACGGGAAGTAATCAGAACGTCTGCGGAAGATTCTTGTGCTGCTTAAGTGTTTAATTCAAGTACTTTCTATAATAATCCTGGGATTAAGGGCCTCATTCTCTAAGGAGTTAAGGGGATCCCACTGTGTTCTGCTATTAACTCCCTGAGTTGTGAGAGTAAGTTATAAAATGTAGAAAAAATACATCACAAAACTTTCCTTATAAAACAAGTTCAATACTATAACATGTAACTTATACCGGAAGTGAAAGGATACATTATGAAATACGCCTTCATCAGCATTCTGAATCATTTTACTACTTTATAAAAGTTTATTTCACATTATCTGGCTCCCTGCCAACCAACAGCATGTGGTGAGTCCCTGGGAGCACAGCTGGAGCGTGTGTGCTCCTGTGTCTCAGTCTCTTCCTCTTCTCCACACTATTCCCACCCCCCTTACCTGCTCAATGCTGATTTTAAAAATGCCTTTGTCACCAATCTGAATGATTTCACTACTTTATAAAAGTTTATTTCACATTATCTGGCTCCCTGCTAGCAGCTTGTGGTGAGTCCCAGGGGGCAGCTGCAGCCTGTGTGTGCCTGTCTCAGTATCCTCTCCTCCATACTCATCCAGGTCCATCCCCACTCCCCCCACATGACAGGAAATGAGGAGTGGGGATGGACCTGGATGAGTATGGAGGAGAGGATACTGAGACAGGCACACACAGGCTGCAGCTCCCCCCAGGGACTCACCATAAGCTTCTGACAAGGAGCCAGGTAATGTGCAATAAACTTTTATGAAGTAGTGACATGATTCAGAATGCTGACAAAGGCATTTTTTAAAATCAGCATAGCATAGGGTATTGGAGCCCGTCACCAGCTAATACTGACCTTCCTGGAGACAGGTTCACATCAAGTCATCTTTCCTTACTTTATTCGCTAAAGAAATAATATTTAAAGGTTTTTTTTTCAGATTAGCAAAATGTGCATAGTGTTTTTTTTAGAGAACGGCGCCACCCTTGGCCTATGGCTGTGTGTGGTACTGCACCCCCATGAAAGTAAATGTGATTCAGCACAAACAGTGGTGTTTTTTCAGGAAAAAAAGAAGGAAAATCTATTTAGAAAAATCTCCTATAAAACCAAAATCTAAAAACAATCTAATAATCTGCAGCTTCTGTCTGTTTTATTGCTTTTTCTAGTGAATTATTATAATTACTGATGACGACCGACCCCCGACTGACTAATAAATCAGCCGGATAATTAGGGAATCTGCTAATAAAGTCGGGGGCTCGCGGAGCTCAGCAGAAGGCGGCATCCAAAAAATCAGTAAAAAAATCTATAAAACCAGTAAAACTACAAGAAAGGTTTCAGTTTCCTTCCCAAATGTGGTTTCCAGGAATCTGCTGGATCGGCTCCGACCCCAAAATATCCTGTTTAGATAAATGATTATTTCTGAAAACATGTTTTTGGCAGAATTCTCATATCTGTTGAAATCTTTCCATAAAAGAAACAGAACTCGTTCCCATTTCCCAGATTTATTACGGAGGTAACGAGGTGCGGGAAGGCGGAGCCTGGGAGTGGTGACAGGGATACTGGGAGGCGTCCCCGAGGAATAAAGATCCACAAATATTTTGAATCACTTAAAATTTTGAAGAAACTTGGATACAAAACTTTATGTAATTATATGGGCCCCTGTGCAGAACATTATATGGGCCCCTGTGCAGAACATTATATGGGCCCCTGTGCAGAACATTATATGGGCCCCTGTGCAGAACATTATATGGGCCCCTGTGCAGAACATCATATGGGCCCCTGTGCAGAACATTACATGGGCCCCTGTGCAGAACATTATATGGGCCCCTGTGCAGAACATTACATGGGCCCCTGTGCAGAACATTATATGGGCCCCTGTGCAGAACATTATATGGGCCCCTGTGCAGAACATTACATGGGCCCCTGTGCAGAACATTATATGGGCCCCTGTGCAGAACACTACATGGGCCCCTGTGCAGAACATTACATGGGCCCCTGTGCAGAACATTATATGGGCCCCTGTACAGAACATTATATGGGCCCCTGTGTAGAACATCATATGGGCCCCTGTGCAGAACATCATATGGGCCCCTGTGCAGAACATTACATGGGCCCCTGTGCAGAACATTATATGGGCCCCTGTGCAGAACATTACATGGGCCCCTGTGCAGAACATTATATGGGCCCCTGTGCAGAACATTATATGGGCCCCTGTGCAGAACATTACATGGGCCCCTGTGCAGAACATTATATGGGCCCCTGTGCAGAACACTACATGGGCCCCTGTGCAGAACATTACATGGGCCCCTGTGCAGAACATTATATGGGCCCCTGTACAGAACATTATATGGGCCCCTGTGTAGAACATCATATGGGCCCCTGTGCAGAACATCATATGGGCCCCTGTGCAGAACATTATATGGGCCCCTGTGCAGAACATTACATGGGTCCCTGTGCAGAACATCATATGGGCCCCTGTGCAGAACATTATATGGGCCCCTGTGCAGAACATCATATGGGCCCCTGTGCAGAACATAATATGGGCCCCTGTGCAGAACATTACATGGGCCCCTGTGCAGAACATTATATGGGCCCCTGTGCAGAACATCATATGGGCCCCTGTGCAGAACATCATATGGGCCCCTGTGCAGAACATTACATGGACCCCTGTGCAGAACATAATATGGGCCCCTGTGCAGAACATTACATGGGCCCCTGTGCAGAACATTATATGGGCCCCTGTGCAGAACATAATATGGGCCCCTGTGCAGAACATAATATGGGCCCCTGCGCAGAACATTATATGGGCCCCTGTGCAGAAAATTACATGGGCCCCTGTGCAGAACATTATATGGGCCCCTGCGCAGAACATTATGTGGGCCCCTGTGCAGAACATTATATGGGCCCCTGTGCAGAACATTATATGGGCCCCTGTGCAGAACATTACATGGGCCCCTGTGCAGAACATTATATGGGCCCCTGTACAGAACATTATATGGGCCCCTGTGTAGAACATCATATGGGCCCCTGTGCAGAACATCATATGGGCCCCTGTGCAGAACATTATATGGGCCCCTGTGCAGAACATTACATGGGTCCCTGTGCAGAACATCATATGGGCCCCTGTGCAGAACATTATATGGGCCCCTGTGCAGAACATCATATGGGCCCCTGTGCAGAACATAATATGGGCCCCTGTGCAGAACATTACATGGGCCCCTGTGCAGAACATTATATGGGCCCCTGTGCAGAACATCATATGGGCCCCTGTGCAGAACATCATATGGGCCCCTGTGCAGAACATTACATGGACCCCTGTGCAGAACATAATATGGGCCCCTGTGCAGAACATTACATGGGCCCCTGTGCAGAACATTATATGGGCCCCTGTGCAGAACATAATATGGGCCCCTGCGCAGAACATTATATGGGACCCTGTGCAGAACATTATATGGGCCCCTGTGCAGAAAATTACATGGGCCCCTGTGCAGAACATTATATGGGCCCCTGTGCAGAACATTATATGGGCCCCTGTGCAGAACATTATATGGGCCCCTGTGCAGAACATTATATGGGCCCCTGTGCAGAACATTACATGGGCCCCTGTGCAGAACATTATATGGGCCCCTGTGCAGAACATTACATGGGCCCCTGTGCAGAACATTATATGGGCCCCTGTGCAGAACATTATATGGGCCCCTGTGCAGAACATTATATGGGCCCCTGTGCAGAACATTATATGGGCCCCTGTGCAGAACATTACATGGGCCCCTGTGCAGAACATTACATGGGCCCCTGTGCAGAACATTATATGGGCCCCTGTGCAGAACATTATATGGGCCCCTGTGCAGAACATTATATGGGCCCCTGTGCAGAACATTACATGGGCCCCTGCGCAGAACATTATGTGGGCCCCTGTGCAGAACATTATATGGGCCCCTGTGCAGAACATTATATGGGCCCCTGTGCAGAACATTATATGGGCCCCTGTGCAGAACATTACATGGGCCCCTCTGCAGAACATTATATGGGCCCCTGTGCAGAACATTATATGGGCCCCTGTGCAGAACATTATATGGGCCCCTGTGCAGAACATTATATGGGCCCCTGTGCAGAACATTATATGGGCCCCTGTGCAGAACATTACATGGGCCCCTGTGCAGAACATTATATGGGCCCCTGTGCAGAACATTATATGGGCCCCTGTGCAGAACATTACATGAGCCCCTGTGCAGAACATTATATGGGCCCCTGTGCAGAACATTATATGGGCCCCTGTGCAGAACATTATATGGGCCCCTGTGCAGAACATTATATGGGCCCCTGTGCAGAACATTATATGGGCCCCTGTGCAGAACATTATATGGGCCCCTGTGCAGAACATTATATGGGCCCCTGTGCAGAACATTATATGGGCCCCTGTGCAGAACATTATATGGGCCCCTGTGCAGAACATTATATGGGCCCCTGCGCAGAACATTATGTGGGCCCCTGTGCAGAACATTATATGGGCCCCTGTGCAGAACATTATGTGGGCCCCTGTGCAGAACATTATATGGGCCCCTGTGCAGAACATTATATGGGCCCCTGTGCAGAACATTATATGGGCTGCAGTTCCCTCTTTTGGCCACTAGAGCTTAGCGCTGTGTATTTGTAGTTTTATATGGGAGTTTATTAAGTGCTGCCCTCCAGATACCAGACAGAAAATGTACATTATTACAGCTATAATTCTCTGTTATCAACCATGGCAAAACATATACGAGGCGGGCACCGCACCTGTAAGATGGTCATGCATCAGAATACGTATAATCAACAAAAGAAGAAAAAGATGATGCAACAATAGACCAAAAACTATAACAAAAGACAAATCTTTGTTACAGTACTATACAACACACATAATGAAACCATCTATAGTGGGTTACTGTAAGTACAGAGCAGGAACCCAGAAGACTCCCCTATATCCTGCCATAGCAACAAAGTAACAATATCGGCATCAATGGTTATCAACCACTTACAGTGTAAAATGGCGCACTTCCCCTTTAAACAAGAGCAATCGGCCAATAACTTGCAGAGTATTAGACGCGCTCATCCACACACTGTTCCCGGAGCGTCCCGGCCGCCAGCGTAAATATTTCTCTAGGCCGAGGTCTCGTTCAGGGTTTCGCCATCGATCCTGACGCTGATATTCGATATAAACAGAACAAGGAGGACGCGGCCGGGCGGAGGGAAATAAACACGGTCCACACGGCCGTCAGATTACACGTTGGAGATGTAGCAGCAGCTGCTTCCATTCAGTGACAGCAAGCGGTGGCATTATTGTCACTGCTTATATTATGGGGGTCATTTATGTTATTTCCCCTTCTCTGAGCTCTTTTTGTGAGTCTATTTTTTGCTCCTCATTTGTCTTTGTCGTTTTGGCTCTTTGTGAAATGCGGGTTTTTTTGCACCTTATTAGGAGCAAATTTTAAAAAGGGGGCAATTTTGTTGCACAAATCACAGCATTGCCTTTCCTGAGCGCGGTCAGGACTGGCGAGTTATTGCACAATTATTTGAGCCCATATAGGCGCAATAGTATAATAAATCCGGCGCAAACATCTGTAAAGAGGCGCAATGTAATGACAAATAGGGCGCGACAAGACGTGGCAAATTGTGGCGTAACATTCCGTAAATCCCAAAATAGGTGCAAAAACACTAACGGCATGGAAAAAAAAAAAAGATAAATGACCCCCATAGTGTGCGCCGCCAGGTGCATTATGGGAATCTGCAGTGATATCAGTATGATCAGTGGGTGGTCCTCTGGTCACTGCAGGGTCACCAGGTTTCGGTCCCTAATCCAGAAGTGCATCTTTATGAGGACCGGATTATGGGGGGCTCCTGGGGTGTGTGCCCCTAAACCCTAACTCTTTATGCCTAAAGGAGCCCCCACCAACTAATGGTGGATCTTTCTTATTTTGCCTGAATGTGACTCTTTTGACCCCAGTCCCATCTCTTGCGCAATTGGCAGAAATTTAAAGGGATATTCTGGCAGACAGTAGTCACGTCTCTTCCTCCGCAGCTTGCAGCGCATGTGCAGTAGGGATCGAGAAGAGACATGATCCCTATATGGAATAAAGTTTTCAATGTGGTACTAAGGCCACCAGGTTTGGGGTCATGAACCCCCTCAGCATATGAACATGTCCCTAGTTGAAGGACCAAAAACCTGGGGACAGGCCCCCTTTAAGAGGAGTTGGTATAGTTTTAAAGGAACCCTTGTATCATTGCTCCAGTGCATCTATTATACAACATGAGGCAACCGTTTTGTGTACACAGCTCCTATGCTGTGCAGTGGGGTAGCACTGGGTAGGGATGACCTGCACAGATGTAATAGATATATCCTGCCCATTGGCCTAACTACGAGAGGCAGAGCCCCAGAGCCACTCACCCCTTAAAAAATATACATACATATATACAGCACATACAGTATATACAAACCATGGGGGACATTAAAGGGGTTGTCCGAGTTTTGAAAAAAAAACTATATGTGGCCGGGAGCGGGCTGCTTAAAACAATAAAGATGTACTTACCTTCCAGTGCCCTCCGGTATCAGCTTCCGGCCGGACCCGACAACCTTCCGGCCCCCATACACAATGCTGTGTATAGGGACGGATAGGTGTACCCAGCCACGGCCGGCCGGAAGCTAAATGCAGCGCTGCACCTGCGGCCATGTTTGTTTACATGGCGCCCGGACCGGAGCGACAGCAGCGCTGGATACCGGAGGGCACCTATAGTTTTTTTTTCAGAACTCTCGGACAACCCCTTTAATCATAGGGGGTCTCAGGTTCGCCTGTTTTTGCCCCTGGTTTGCTCTTCTTTTTGGCTCCTGATCTATGATGGATCTGGTTCTGCCTTAGTAAATGCACTTTGGATTTGTCTCATGTCCCATTCATTTGCGCCAAATTTGTTTCAGGTTGTTAGATCTCATTTGTGACTAATAATGAAAGGAGACTGAGAGAAGGTGACAGAACGTTCAGGGCGTCATCTCTGCACAAAGACTATCATTGTGATGTAACTGCAGGGACTAAAAGTTACAGAAAAAAAAATTCTTGCTGAAATGAGTCTTTTCCTTTTTTATTATAATTTACAGGAAATGGCGTCTGATAATATTCTCAGATCTGTACAATAAGACAATAATCACTCCCAGAGATGGTCCCATAGACAATGATGGCTAACCTATGGCACTGGTGCCGGAGGTGGCACTCGGAGCCCTTTCTGTGGGCACTCAGGCCATCACCAGAGATGAGTCCAGGTATCTTCCTGCAGTCCCAGACAGCCCCGGACTTGCTGTGCACAGAGGTATTTAAAGGTGACAGCTCTACCTGGGACTATTTTCTGCTTTATTGGTGCCTCAGGGGCTGGTATCAATGAAAACTGTGACAGAGAAGGGAGTATAAATCACAAATTACATTTCTGTGTTGGCACTTTGCGATAAATAAGCGGGTCTTGGATGTAGTTTGGGCACTCGGCCTCTAAAAGGTTCGCCATCACTGCCCTAGACAATGATGAAGTCGTTACTGGAGAAATGTTACATTTTATAACAGCTCTGAAGTATTTTCCATGTTGCATAGAGGGAATTCTTCATTTTGGAACCTAAAATGTATGTTTTTAGTAATGAAAAGTGAATTTTTTTTGGAAGTGCAGCTGCTCAGAGTAGGTGCATTTTTGCGCCATTTTAGGCGCAAATTAGTGATAGATCCCGTGCAAACATCTGTATAGGAGGCTCTCACTATGTCAGATAAGGCGCAGGGACTCAGAACCACTAAGTGCCGAACTTTGCCGCGCGCCAGAAAATGTGCCAAATTTTTGCGCAATAAAACGCTCAAACCAGTCTAACAGACTATGATTAATGTCCCCCCATATATACATACAGCACCATATAGACCCATGCATCATATACACATTAAGAGCATTTCACAAATATACACATACAGCATATTTACATCCAATAACCCAGATGCCGGGGCCCCCTGACACTGTGGGCCCCATAGCAGCTGCTACCCCTGTAGTTACGCCCCTAATCCTGCCTCAGGTACAGGTGCAGGCTATAGCGGAGTTAAACACCAGGTCCAGCCCACGCTGCAGGATATCCATCAGTAAGCAATAGCCTCCTGATAGATCTGACGGGTGGCGGGGAGCGGGGTTGCACTTAGTTCCATTGCTGCGGCTCTGGGCTCCATTGCCTCTGATGTTGTTAGCCTGGAAGTGCTGATGCCCATTGTGTACAAGACGGATCAGCCAATCCCTGGCCTCAAAGGTCACATGACACATCTCCAAGGTCGGGAGGGTGTCACCTGCACAAGGGTCTGACAGGACCTTATCCCTAACCTAGGGGTCTGACTGGATCGGATCCTCAGGGGCCGGAGCACCGGGGGCTGGAATCAAGTGACAGATTTTAATAAAACCCCCCCCCCCCAATTCTCACATCCCAAAATTATAAATTCTTTTATTCAAATCTCAAAATCGAGTCCTTTCCATCTCATAAATCTTAACCTCATGTATCTCAGAGATAATTTACAGGATTCTTATGTAATAAGGGACAAAGGTTTTATTTCATCTACAAGCAAAAAAAAAAAAAAATTGAAAAATGTAATTTTTTAAAATTAACATTTTAAAAAATGTTTTGTGTTTTCTAAAAACCAGCAGCGCTCCGGGTCCGTTTATGTAAATGCCATGAATGATCCGGGTTTCCTATCGCCCCTCAATGATTTCCAGGAAGGTTCGTCCTGCCACTAA
>NC_092420.1:96572538-96722538 GCF_040894005.1 Engystomops pustulosus | reverse complement strand
CAATTTGGCAGCTCTGTGCAGCGCTGCGTAATCTGTGTGCGCTATATAAATAAAGGAATTATTATTATTATAATTGCCCTCAGCTCCTCTTGCTCTATAACATTCTGCTGTTGATTGGACAGTATTGCGGTGGTGATGGGTTTTATTTTATGCCTTTTCAGGTTAGTGATTGGGTTAAGCGGGTTAGTTAGTCCTACTATTTTCGGGTAGTACATACCATGGACTCTGAATAACAAAAATACCCAAAACTTCTTCTGGCGCCGCCTCCTCCTGCGCTGCCCCGAGCTCAGGGCTGACCTTCTGCAGTTTCCCACACGAAGAATAAAACTACAATTGTTTTTCTTCAAAGCCGCCCAGAACAAAGGGTCGAGGAAATCTGATGATACAAATCATATCCCATCATATGGAGGGCGAGGGGCGCGGAGGGGGGGGGCAGCGCCGCCATTGACGCGTTTTTAAAGGTGCAGTCTGATTTATCCTATAAAATATTTTCGTGTTATCATCGATGTCAAGCAAACATTTATCTCAGGTGCCGGAGCCTTGGGAGACGTCAGCGGAAAAACAGTGACACTTCTGTTCTGCTCCTTACTGGCAACTAAGTGGGTGGGAAAAGGGTAGTGTGACCCTTCACCCCGACCACCAGTCTCCCTAACAGCTTTGGCCTTTGGGTCATCTCAATTTCCCATCCACTGAGTGTCCATTACTGACTCCTACATTGATAAATGCTTTTTTTCCCTCCTTCTCCTTAAAGGATGCGGCCGGGGTTTCCAGCAGCGAGCACCGGGGAGGGAAGGCGTCCTGGACTAATAGGCGCGCCGGTATGCGCACCATGGCTGCCCGTCGCCTAGCAACAGGACCCCCATCACAAAAGATGAACAGGCCACCAAACAAAAAAAGAAAAGGAGATAAAAATGAGTCCGAGTCTATGAGGCTCAAAGGTTAATATTCCTCCGTCTAATGGCGCGCTCGCGGATAATTGCATTTTAACCTTTTTAAGGAAGATGCAAGAGAGAAATTCTCCGCACGATAAATGAGACCTTGTGCGTCCGGGATAAATGGGTTTTTACTGAATCTGAAGCTGTGAAAAAAAATATACTAAAAAAAATCTTCCCAATTTTTTGGTTGATTGTTTATTGTTTTAGGCAACGGAGGAATTCTCTTCAAGGGGAAGTCCCATTTATTCCAGGTTTTGCTTTTAGCTGCTGTGAATACATTGTTGCGGATCCGTGTAAAGGAAACATTGTAGCCGTTCTGCCAACTGTCGTCATCAAAGGGGTTTTCTAGGCAGAACTTATTAATGACCTATCTATAGGTGATCGTGTGGATCGTGGGGATGCTGCTTCACACTGCGGATGTGGTCAGAAGCCGACAACCCAACCGTAATGTACCAGCAATGGAGGATCGATGCCTATAATAAGAGCATTGCCTGCAGTAACCCAAGTTGGCCACTACACCATGGACAGAGCTGTCTGCTTCTGACTCCATCTATACCGGCAGTCCCCTACTTAAGGACACTTGACTTAGAGAGGACCCCTAGTTAAGGACGGACCCCTCTGCCCACTGTGACCTCTGGTGACCTCTCTGGATGTTACTATAGCCCCAGGCTGCAATGATCAGCTGTAATGTGTCTGTAATGAAGCTTTGTAGATAATCCTTGGCCCAATCACAGCAAAAAATTTTGAAAATTCAATTGTTTTTGTCCGGAGCTGCAATGATAAAATATAAAGTTTCGACTTACATACAAATTTGACTTAAGAACAAACCTTTGCAACCTATCCTGTATGTAACCCGGGGACTGACTGTAGTGTGAAACAGCTGAGCTTTGGAGGATATAGGATGTCACTCCTTCCCTATCCTACATTTACGGTTGAAACCAGAAGTTATACACTATATAGAACAATAGATATGATGTTTTTCTCGCTATGAAATCAAAATAAACCTTTCCTGTTTTAGGTCAAATTATATTTAGCAAATGCCAGAATAATGAGAGAGAGAACATTTTCATGACTTTCTGCAAAGTCAAAAGTTTACATGCACCAAGATTACTATGCCCTTAAACAATGGGGCAGCCCATATAATGATATCGTGTCTTCTGATTGGTTAATTAGAGACACACCTGTGGATGTATTTGAAGGCACGCCTGAAACACACTGCTTCTTTGTGTAATATCATGAGAAAGCCTAAAGAAATAAGCCAACGTATCAGGAAGAGAATTGTGGAGTTGCACAAGTCTGGTTTATCCTTGGGTGAAATTTCCATAAACTTGAAGGTTTTCATCTGTACAAACAATTAGACACAAGTACAAAGAAGAGAATGTCCAGCCATTATATCACTTAGGAAGTAGACTGGTTGTTCGGGGCAATACCTTGTGCAGATGCTGAAGCAGTGACGAGTCCAGTATCCACATGGGGTGAAAGACTCTGCCAGGAAGAACCCATCACTCCAGAAGAAATAGAAAAAAGACAGGTTAAGCTTTTCAGATGCACAGGAACAAAGACCTTCATGTCTGGAGACTTGTCCTGGGGTCTGACAAAAGAAAAATTGAACTTTTTGGCCATAATGACCATTGTTATGTTTGGAGGAAACAGGGAGGAGCCTGAGAACATCATCACAACTGTGAGACACGGGGGTAGCATCATGTTTTGGGGGGACTGGCTTACATCATTCCATATAGTGTCCAACTGTAACCTAATACTGGACACCATAGATACTGCACAAAACAACCTAATTTGGAGGTCAGTAGGGTTTGTTTTCTAGAGGATCATGAAGGTTGGGCCCCAGAACTATTTTATCTGCGTCACTAAAGATGTCCCAGTCCGACCCGGCTTCCATATGTCCCCTTATGCTAGTCTACAAAAAAACAAGAGGTAAATGAAAGGGAGATTGACCACTACTAGGATCAGACTACTCTGGGTTTGTTTGTTGTCTGTTACCATGGAGGCACATGCTTCTCTCTGCACATGACATGTAAAACTTTCCCTTTCATTTCAATGCAATAAAAAGTGGAAAATATTAAAGGGTTTTTCCTGTTTTATCTGCTGAACTTGGGGATCTCCTATAGATGTGATGTACATGACTAACTGAAACCTTTATCTGAGGTACAAGGGACCCCAAATCCTTTGATGCAGCATCAATTGTCAAGTTCCTTTGTTGCTGCTCATCTTGATACGACTGGATAGTGACTGGAATACCCCTTAGACTTTCCACTGTATTGCAGCATTATTTGGGTGCGACAGGGCAGTATTATATTCCCACGAAGACAAGTTACTAAAATGTACTCAGGATAACAAAATAACACATTCTCTAATTCACTGTTATTAACAAAAATGCAGCATTTCACAGATATAATTCCAACCTGTCTCTATCAGTCCTGGTGTTGCCCCGGGATCTGACCATAAATCTTCTGACTATGGTCCGGCAGAGCAGCTTCATCTCATGAATAGCTTCCCTTGTCTGCACACTGAATAGCTTCCCTTGTCTGCACACTGAATAGCTTCTCTTGTCTGCACACTGAGTAGCTTCTCTTGTCTGCACACTGCAGTGCTCTCCCCCTCCTGACCCTCCCCCCTGCATTACAAGACCAGCTTAGACACAGGCACTTCCTGTTGGCAAGCAGCAGTGTACAGAGACTTATTCTACAAGCTACAGACAGGTCTTTATAGCAGGGGAAGGGGGTACAGCAGGGCTGACTGTGTGTTATAGCTGAGATGTAGCAGTGCTGAGAGTATCCACCAGGAACATGAAGATAATTTGTTTTATCGGATTTGTTGTTTCTGGATTTTCCCGGGAAGAAGCTGATTAGTGTCGGCATTAGCCAATTTAGCCGCAGAATCGACAGCTCATAGACAAGAAGGAATTGGCTGCTGAGGATCAATACCCGGGGATTCTGTAATTAACAAGAATTCAATTAATTAACTGCATGTTTAAAGCAATATGCAAAACGCTCCGTTTACACCGCGCTCAACACAGGCCCCGAGATTTATTCAGCTTTGTGGGGGGAGGTTTAAAAACATTTTAATTTTATCAGTTTGGGTTTTATGTTGACCAAAAGACATGAAAAGACCCAACATTGTGAGATCTGATGGGACAGTCCATTACTTGACAGGTGGTCCAGGGACCCTCGTCATTTGCAGGATCGGGCAGTGGGACAGGATCCAACACATTCAGGTGTTAACATTCATGTTCCTACAGTACTGAGACCACATTGTAATAGTAATATGGTGTCTGCAGTGCCTGGTCCAAATGTATGAAGTGGTTGTGGGTCTGTATTTATGGAGTAGTTCTAGGTCTGTATTTATGAATTGGTTCCGGGTCTGTTATTATAAAGTGGTTACGGTTCTGTATTTATGGAGTAGTTCTGGGTCTGTATTTATGGAGTAGTTCTGGGTCTGTATTTATGGAGTAGTTCTGGGTCTGTATTTATGGAGTAGTTCTGGGTCTGTATTTATGGAGTAGTTCTTGGCTCTGTGTTTATTAAGTGGTTCCGGGTCTGTTATTATAAAGTGGTTTCGGCTTTGTAGTTATGGAGTAGTTCTGGGTCTGTATTTATGGAGTAGTTCCGGGTCTGTATTTATGGAGTAGTTCTGGGTCTGTATTTATGGAGTAGTTCTGGGTCTGTATTTATGGAGTAGTTCTGGGTCTGTATTTATGGAGTAGTTCCGGGTCGGTATTTATGGAGTAGTTCTGGGTCTGTATTTATGGAGTAGTTCCGGGTCTGTATTTATGGAGTAGTTCCGGGTCTGTATTTATGGAGTAGTTCTGGGTCTGTATTTATGGAGTAGTTCCGGGTCTGTATTTATGGAGTAGTTCTGGGTCTGTATTTATGGAGTAGTTCTTGGGTCTGTGTTTATTAAGTGGTTCCGGGTCTGTTATTATAAAGTGGTTTCGGCTCTGTTTTTATGGAGTAGTTCTGGGTTTATATTCATGAGGAGGTTCTGGGTCTATATTTATGAAGTGGCTCTAATTCTGTATTTATAAAGTGGTTCTGGGTTTGTATTTATGGAGTAGTTCTGGGTCAGTATTTCTAAAGTGGTTCTGGCACAGTATTTATGGAGTAGTTCCGGGTCTGTATTTATAGAGTAGTTCTGGGTCTGTATTTATGGAGTAGTTCTTGGGTCTGTGTTTATTAAGTGGTTCCGGGCCTGTTATTATAAAGTGGTTTCGGCTCTGTATTTATGGAGTAGTTCTGGGTTTATATTCATGAGGAGGTTCTGGGTCTATATTTATGAAGTGGCTCTAATTCTGTATTTATAAAGTGGTTTTGGGTTTGTATTTATGGAGTAGTTCTGGGTCAGTATTTCTAAAGTGGTTCTGGCACAGTATTTATGGAGTAGTTCCGGGTCTGTATTTATGGAGTAGTTCTGGGTCTGTATTTATGGAGTAGTTCTTGGGTCTGTGTTTATTAAGTGGTTCCGGGTCTGTTATTATAAAGTGGTTTCGGCTCTGTTTTTATGGAGTAGTTCTGGGTTTATATTCATGAGGAGGTTCTGGGTCTATATTTATGAAGTGGCTCTAATTCTGTATTTATAAAGTGGTTCTGGGTTTGTATTTATGGAGTAGTTCTGGGTCAGTATTTCTAAAGTGGTTCTGGCACAGTATTTATGGAGTAGTTCCGGGTTTGTATTTATGGAGTAGTTCTGGGTCTGTATTTATGGAGTAGTTCTGGGTTTATATTCATGAGGAGGTTCTGGGTCTATATTTATGAAGTGGCTCTAATTCTGTATTTATAAAGTGGTTCTGGGTTTGTATTTATGGAGTAGTTCTGGGTCAGTATTTATAAAGTGGTTCTGGCACAGTATTTATGGAGTAGTTCCTGGTCTGTATTTATAAAGTGGTTCTGGCACAGTATTTATGGAGTAGTTCTGGGTCAGTATTTATAAAGTGGTTCTGGCACAGTATTTATGGAGTAGTTCTGGGTCAGTATTTATAAAGTGGTTCTGGCACAGTATTTATGGAGTAGTTCTGGGTCAGTATTTATAAAGTGGTTCTGGCACAGTATTTATGGAGTAGTTCTGGGTCAGTATTTATAAAGTGGTTCTGGCACAGTATTTATGTAGTAGTTCTGGGTCAGTATTTATAAAGTGGTTCTGGCACAGTATTTATGGAGTAGTTCCGGGTCTGTATTTATAAAGTGGTTCTGGCACAGTATTTATGGAGTAGTTCTGGGTCAGTATTTATAAAGTGGTTCTGGCACAGTATTTATGGAGTAGTTCTGGGTCAGTATTTATAAAGTGGTTCTGGCACAGTATTTATGGAGTAGTTCTGGGTCAGTATTTATAAAGTGGTTCTGGCACAGTATTTATGGAGTAGTTCTGGGTCAGTATTTATAAAGTGGTTCTGGCACAGTATTTATGGAGTAGTTCTGGGTCAGTATTTATAAAGTGGTTCTGGCACAGTATTTATGGAGTAGTTCTGGGTCAGTATTTATAAAGTGGTTCTGGCACAGTATTTATGGAGTAGTTCCGGGTCTGTATTTATAAAGTGGCTCTGGCACAGTATTTATGGAGTAGTTCCGGGTCTGTATTTATAAAGTGGCTCTGGCCCAGTATTTATGGAGTAGTTCCGGGTCTGTATTTATAAAGTGGCTCTGGCACAGTATTTATGGAGTAGTTCCGGGTCTGTATTTATAAAGTGGTTCTGGCACAGTATTTATGGAGTAGTTCCGGGTCTGTATTTATAAAGTGGTTCTGGCACAGTATTTATGGAGTAGTTCTGGGTCAGTATTTATAAAGTGGTTCTGGCACAGTATTTATGGAGTAGTTCTGGGTCAGTATTTATAAAGTGGTTCTGGCACAGTATTTATGGAGTAGTTCCGGGTCTGTATTTATAAAGTGGCTCTGGCACAGTATTTATGGAGTAGTTCCGGGTCTGTATTTATAAAGTGGCTCTGGCACAGTATTTATGGAGTAGTTCCGGGTCTGTATTTATAAAGTGGCTCTGGCACAGTATTTATGGAGTAGTTCCGGGTCTGTATTTATAAAGTGGTTCTGGCACAGTATTTATGGAGTAGTTCCGGGTCTGTATTTATAAAGTGGCTCTGGCACAGTATTTATGGAGTAGTTCCGGGTCTGTATTTATAAAGTGGCTCTGGCACAGTATTTATGGAGTAGTTCCGGGTCTGTATTTATAAAGTGGTTCTGGCACAGTATTTATGGAGTAGTTCCGGGTCAGTATTTATAAAGTGGTTCTGGCACAGTATTTATGGAGTAGTTCTGGGTCAGTATTTATAAAGTGGTTCTGGCACAGTATTTATGGAGTAGTTCTGGGTCAGTATTTATAAAGTGGTTCTGGCACAGTATTTATGGAGTAGTTCTGGGTCAGTATTTATAAAGTGGTTCTGGCACAGTATTTATGGAGTAGTTCCGGGTCTGTATTTATAAAGTGGCTCTGGCACAGTATTTATGGAGTAGTTCCGGGTCTGTATTTATAAAGTGGCTCTGGCACAGTATTTATGGAGTAGTTCCGGGTCTGTATTTATAAAGTGGTTCTGGCACAGTATTTATGGAGTAGTTCCGGGTCAGTATTTATAAAGTGGTTCTGGCACAGTATTTATGGAGTAGTTCTGGGTCAGTATTTATAAAGTGGTTCTGGCACAGTATTTATGGAGTAGTTCTGGGTCAGTATTTATAAAGTGGTTCTGGCACAGTATTTATGGAGTAGTTCCGGGTCTGTATTTATAAAGTGGCTCTGGCACAGTATTTATGGAGTAGTTCCGGGTCTGTATTTATAAAGTGGCTCTGGCACAGTATTTATGGAGTAGTTCCGGGTCTGTATTTATAAAGTGGTTCTGGCACAGTATTTATGGAGTAGTTCTGGGTCAGTATTTATAAAGTGGTTCTGGCACAGTATTTATGGAGTAGTTCTGGGTCAGTATTTATAAAGTGGTTCTGGCACAGTATTTATGGAGTAGTTCTGGGTCAGTATTTATAAAGTGGTTCTGGCACAGTATTTATGGAGTAGTTCTGGGTCAGTATTTATAAAGTGGTTCTGGCACAGTATTTATGGAGTAGTTCCGGGTCTGTATTTATAAAGTGGCTCTGGCACAGTATTTATGGAGTAGTTCCGGGTCTGTATTTATAAAGTGGCTCTGGCACAGTATTTATGGAGTAGTTCTGGGTCAGTATTTATAAAGTGGTTCTGGCACAGTATTTATGGAGTAGTTCTGGGTCAGTATTTATAAAGTGGTTCTGGCACAGTATTTATGGAGTAGTTCTGGGTCAGTATTTATAAAGTGGTTCTGGCACAGTATTTATGGAGTAGTTCCGGGTCTGTATTTATAAAGTGGCTCTGGCACAGTATTTATGGAGTAGTTCCGGGTCTGTATTTATAAAGTGGCTCTGGCACAGTATTTATGGAGTAGTTCCGGGTCTGTATTTATAAAGTGGTTCTGGCACAGTATTTATGGAGTAGTTCTGGGTCAGTATTTATAAAGTGGTTCTGGCACAGTATTTTTGGAGTAGTTCCGGGTCAGTATTTATAAAGTGGTTCTGGCACAGTATTTATGGAGTAGTTCTGGGTCAGTATTTATAAAGTGGTTCTGGCACAGTATTTATGGAGTAGTTCTGGGTCAGTATTTATAAAGTGGCTCTGGCACAGTATTTATGGAGTAGTTCCGGGTCTGTATTTATAAAGTGGTTCTGGCACAGTATTTATGGAGTAGTTCTGGGTCAGTATTTATAAAGTGGTTCTGGCACAGTATTTATGGAGTAGTTCCGGGTCAGTATTTATAAAGTGGTTCTGGCACAGTATTTATGGAGTAGTTCTGGGTCAGTATTTATAAAGTGGTTCTGGCACAGTATTTATGGAGTAGTTCTGGGTCAGTATTTATAAAGTGGCTCTGGCACAGTATTTATGGAGTAGTTCCGGGTCAGTATTTATAAAGTGGTTCTGGCACAGTATTTATGGAGTAGTCCCGGGTCAGTATTTATAAAGTGGTTCTGGCACAGTATTTACGGAGTAGTTCTGGGTCAGTATTTATAAAGTGGTTCTGGCACAGTATTTATGGAGTAGTTCTGGGTCGGTATTTATAAAGTGGTTCTGGCACAGTATTTATGGAGTAGTTCCGGGTCTGTATTTATAAAGTGGTTCTGGCACAGTATTTATGGAGTAGTTCTGGGTCAGTATTTATAAAGTGGTTCTGGCACAGTATTTATGGAGTAGTTCTGGGTCAGTATTTATAAAGTGGTTCTGGCACAGTATTTATGGAGTAGTTCCGGGTTTGTATTTATGAAGTGATTAATGGACTGCATTTATGAAGTGGTTCTGGGTCTGTATTACTGGTATTAGCATCTGATATTTGTATTAGTTCAGGCATGGTCTGGGGACTTATGATAATTAGGGGTCTGGTCTGGGGGTCAATTTTGTGTATATATCTTATTTGTTTTTTAAGGGGGTTTTTATGGTCTTTATGACTCCATGGACTGATGTCTTTTTCTTATAACTATGATAATATTCTATCAGTGGTCTGGGGTCTGGGGGAGCTCATTTAGGCCTGTATTTGTTTCAGGACAATGTACTGAGAGGAGTAAATATATTCTAGGTATTTATTCCTGATCAGTATTTATTTGGGGGTTTGACATGTTTCTATACTTATTTAGGGGGGATTATATTCAAAAATGGGGTCTGCCCTGATTGAGAGTGTCAGTCTTTCTTCTAGAGCCAAAATGAGCTCAGTAGATGTGGTCATATGCAAATATGTGTGAGTCAGGGGTGTGGCCTATAGAAATGGGTGGGGCATACGGAACAATATCATCAATATAATCTCAATAGTTGCAGATTTCCTGCAGATATTTCATGTGTTGGTCACTAAGGTGTTTTACCCCGTGGATCAGCGCTAGGTATATGAAACGTTCCATGATGCCACCAAATTATCATTTGCCCCTTGTCTGTCTCAGGCCTAATAATGTGTTAACGCATTTTAATTAAAGTGCAAACATCTGCAGGTGAGAAAACACAGATGGAATAACAAGTCGGCGGCCGCGGAGGTTTTAATTAAAGTGAGAAAATTAAAGAAAAATTTACCAATTTACGATTAGATGGAGGCGGGTAACAGATCGCTTACCTCGCTCTCTCCTGTAGCCGCGGGTCACAAACCAGGGGTCAAACTACATCGATAGGGACAAAATACTTAAAAGGTAACTCCATTCATGTATCAAATTGTAACATTCCACAGCAAAATATTACACAGACAGGTTTTATTTATTTAATTTTTTTTTTTTTAATCAGCAAAGCAGTGCATTGTGGGAGGACTGAGCTGTTAGGTCACATGACTGTCAGAGGGGTGGAGCAAAAGTGCTGCCTGTTTCCAAAGGGCAACCAGCGGTATTGTAGAAATAGCAATGATGTGTGAATGGAGAATGGCTTCTCTTACATCAATATCGTGGTCTGGGGTCTCGTATTAACTTATAGGTTTTGCCTAAAGTTTATTATTAATACAGGGGTCTGGAGTCTGATATTAATATATGTGTCCGGTTCTGCGATCTGATATTAAAGGACATCTACCACCAGGATGAAGGATTGTAAACCACGCACACTGACATACTGGTGTGTGCCCCCTCTGGCAGCATCTGCTCTACATTAAGCTTCTTATTCCCTTATTTCTTTGATAAAAAGGTGTTAAAAATTATGCAAATGAACCTAAGTGGCCCCAAGACTTGTTTGCATAATTTTAAAAGCCTTTTAAAAAAAAAAAAAACAGGGCATAAGAAGCTTAAAGAAGAGCAGATCCTGCCAGAGGGGGCGCACACCAGTATGTCAGTGTGTGTGGTTTACAATCCTTGATCTGGTCTGGGGTCTGCTAAAAATATAGAGGTCCGGTCTGGGGTCTGATATTAATATAGGAGTCTGGTCTGGATCTGATTAACTGTATATAGAGAGGTCTGGGGTCTGCTATTAGATATCACTGTATATAGAGAGGTCTGGGGTCTTCTATTAGATATCACTGTGTATAGAGAGGTCTGGGGTCTGCTATTAGATATTACTGTATATAGAGAGGTCTGGGGTCTTCTATTAGATATCACTGTACATAGAGAGGTCTGGGGTCTGCTATTAGATATCACTGTATATAGAGAGGTCTGGGGTCTTCTATTAGATATCACTGTACATAGAGAGGTCTGGGGTCTGCTATTAGACATCACTGTATATAGAGAGGTCTGGGGTTTGCTATTAGATATCACTGTATATAGAGAGGTCTGGGGTCTTCTATTAGACATCACTGTATATAGAGAGGTCTGGGGTCTTCTATTAGATATCACTGTATATAGAGAGGTCTGGGGTCTTCTATTAGATGTCACAGTACATAGAGAGGTCTGGGGTCTTCTATTAGATATCACTGTATATAGAGAGGTCTGGGGTCTTCTATTAGATATCACTGTGTATAGAGAGGTCTGGGGTCTGCTAATAGATATCACTGTATATAGAGAGGTCTGGGGTCTGCTAATAGATATCACTGTGTATAGAGAGGTCTGGGGTCTGCTAATAGATATCACTGTATATAGAGAGGTCTGGGGTC
The DNA here is from genome assembly GCF_040894005.1 of Engystomops pustulosus. Classification (NCBI taxonomy): domain Eukaryota; kingdom Metazoa; phylum Chordata; class Amphibia; order Anura; family Leptodactylidae; genus Engystomops; species Engystomops pustulosus. The sequence continues at coordinate 96,711,029 of NC_092420.1, read as the reverse complement.
TTCTATTAGACATCACTGTATATAGAGAGGTCTGGGATTTGCTATTAGACATCACTGTATATAGAGAGGTCTGGGATTTGCTATTAGATATCACTGTATATAGAGAGGTCTGGGGTCTGCTATTAGATATCACTGTACATAGAGAGGTCTGGGGTCTGCTATTAGATATCACTGTATATAGAGAGGTCTGGGGTCTTCTATTAGACATCACTATATATAGAGAGGTCTGGGATTTGCTATTAGATATCACTGTATATAGAGAGGTCTGGGGTCTTCTATTAGATATCACTGTGTATAGAGAGGTCTGGGGTCTGCTAATAGATATCACTGTATATAGAGAGGTCTGGGGTCTGCTAATAGATATCACTGTGTATAGAGAGGTCTGGGGTCTGCTAATAGATATCACTGTATATAGAGAGGTCTGGGGTCTTCTATTAGACATCACTGTATATAGAGAGGTCTGGGATTTGCTATTAGACATCACTGTATATAGAGAGGTCTGGGATTTGCTATTAGATATCACTGTATATAGAGAGGTCTGGGGTCTTCTATTAGATATCACTGTACATAGAGAGGTCTGGGGTCTTCTATTAGATATCACTGTATATAGAGAGGTCTGGGATTTGCTATTAGATATCACTGTATATAGAGAGGTCTGGGGTCTTCTATTAGACATCACTGTATATAGAGAGGTCTGGGATTTGCTATTAGACATCACTGTATATAGAGAGGTCTGGGATTTGCTATTAGATATCACTGTATATAGAGAGGTCTGGGGTCTTCTATTAGATATCACTGTACATAGAGAGGTCTGGGGTCTTCTATTAGATATCACTGTATATAGAGAGGTCTGGGGTCTGCTATTAGATATCACTGTACATAGAGAGGTCTGGGGTCTGCTAATAGATATCACTGTATATAGAGAGGTCTGGGGTCTTCTATTAGATATCACTGTATATAGAGAGGTCTGGGGTCTGCTATTAGATATCACTGTATATAGAGAGGTCTGGGGTCTGCTATTAGATGTCACTGTATATAGAGAGGTCTGGGGTCTGCTATTAGATATCACTGTATATAGAGAGGTCTGGGGTCTGCTATTAGATATCACTGTATATAGAGAGGTCTGGGGTCTGCTATTAGATATCACTGTATATAGAGAGGTCTGGGGTCTGCTATTAGATATCACTGTATATAGAGAGGTCTGGGGTCTTCTATTAGACATCACTATATATAGAGAGGTCTGGGATTTGCTATTAGATATCACTGTATATAGAGAGGTCTGGGGTCTTCTATTAGATATCACTGTGTATAGAGAGGTCTGGGGTCTGCTAATAGATATCACTGTATATAGAGAGGTCTGGGGTCTGCTATTAGATATCACTGTGTATAGAGAGGTCTGGGGTCTGCTAATAGATATCACTGTGTATAGAGAGGTCTGGGGTCTGCTTATAGATATCACTGTATATAGAGAGGTCTGGGGTCTTCTATTAGACATCACTGTATATAGAGAGGTCTGGGATTTGCTATTAGATATCACTGCATATAGAGAGGTCTGGGATTTGCTATTAGATATCACTGTATATAGAGAGGTCTGGGGTCTTCTATTAGATATCACTGTATATAGAGAGGTCTGGGATTTGCTATTAGACATCACTATATATAGAGAGGTCTGGGGTCTTCTATTAGACATCACTGTATATAGAGAGGTCTGGGATTTGCTATTAGACATCACTATATATAGAGAGGTCTGGGGTCTTCTATTAGACATCACTGTATATAGAGAGGTCTGGGGTCTGCTATTAGACATCACTGTATATAGAGAGGTCTGGGATTTGCTATTAGACATCACTATATATAGAGAGGTCTGGGATTTGCTATTAGATATCACTGTATATAGAGAGGTCTGGGGTCTTCTATTAGATATCACTGTATATAGAGAGGTCTGGGGTCTGCTATTAGATATCACTGTACATAGAGAGGTCTGGGGTCTGCTAATAGATATCACTGTATATAGAGAGGTCTGGGGTCTTCTATTAGATATCTCTGTATATAGAGAGGTCTGGGGTCTGCTATTAGATATCACTGTATATAGAGAGGTCTGGGGTCTGCTATTAGATATCACTGTATATAGAGAGGTCTGGGGTCTGCTATTAGATATCACTGTATATAGAGAGGTCTGGGGTCTTCTATTAGACATCACTATATATAGAGAGGTCTGGGATTTGCTATTAGATATCACTGTACATAGAGAGGTCTGGGGTCTGCTATTAGATATCACTGTATATAGAGAGGTCTGGGGTCTTCTATTAGATATCACTGTATATAGAGAGGTCTGGGGTCTGCTATTAGATATCACTGTATATAGAGAGGTCTGGGATTTGCTATTAGATATCACTGTATATAGAGAGGTCTGGGGTCTTCTATTAGATATCACTGTATATAGAGAGGTCTGGGATTTGCTATTAGATATCACTGTATATAGAGAGGTCTGGGGTCTGCTATTAGATATCACTGTATATAGAGAGGTCTGGGGTCTGCTATTAGATATCACTGTATATAGAGAGGTCTGGGGTCTTCTATTAGCTATCACTGTATATAGAGAGGTCTGGGGTCTGCTATTAGATATCACTGTATATAGAGAGGTCTGGGATTTGCTATTAGACATCACTGTATATAGAGAGGTCTGGGGTCTTCTATTAGACATCACTGTATATAGAGAGGTCTGGGGTCTGCTATTAGATATCACTGTATATAGAGAGGTCTGGGGTCTGCTATTAGATATCACTGTATATAGAGAGGTCTGGGGTCTTCTATTAGATATCACTGTATATAGAGAGGTCTGGGGTCTGCTATTAGATATCACTGTATATAGAGAGGTCTGGGGTCTGCTATTAGATATCACTGTATATAGAGAGGTCTGTGGTCTGCAGTCTTCCCCAGTTTGTGTAGTACAGGGTCCTTGGCTCTTGGGTGTGACCACTCCCTCTGTACCCCCTTATAGCACCGCTCCATGTCCCCGCAGGCCTCCATTCATATCCCCGGTACAGGTGAATAAATCCCGCGTGTTATGACTCCAGATTTAGCTGTGTGAAAACAGAACATCTCTGCTATCTCTCTCCTAACTGACAAAACCAACACCGGGCACTTAACGCCGAATTTCATTTCACCGGTCGCTATATATTTCCCTCTCGCTGGGGTTGGGAGCGCCATAAAAATGTGACAGGGAAGGCTGGGATAATGGAGGTGCGGGGGTCCGGCGGTGGGGGGGAGGGGGGCCGCCTGCTGCAGAGAGTGAACCTCGTGGCCTCCTCAGTCTATTTAGCAAGCTCTGAGTTGTGTAAGTACATTATCTGCAAGGCTGGTAAGGAGCGCTCGGGGAGGATTTGTGGTTCTGCGAGAAGGACAAAGAAAAATGTTTTCTAATAAATTATTCAGCGGCCTGCTATCCCCTTTTAGGAGCTGCTGGGTTTTTTGCCCACCGTGTCTGAGATTCTGTGCATCCGCCTGCGTTCTCTCACCTCCGGAGAGCGGAGACGGGCAGCTGCGGCTAATGGCAGCAATTAATAACTTGTCATAATGGCGAGGAATGAAAGGGATCGGGGGACGGCTCGCCATAAGTAGTCACGAGCCGCAGCGAAAAAAGCAAATGAGGTGCAGGTGTTGTCCAGATCCTTGACAGCGCCAAGATCCGAGCTGCGCGTCCACCTCCTGCTGCATCGCACAACGTACTACAGGTGCTGCCCACACACTGAGACCATTAACGCTAACCGAGCGCGGACAAAGATGGCCGCCGCGATAAAAATAGAGGCAAAAACTTTGTGTAAAATCACAAATATTATATGGAGAGTATGAGGTTGTACAATGGATTATGGCCAATAGCTCTGTAGTATCAGGATGTCATGCTCTGAGCAAGAAGAGCTGAAGTGTAAAGTATGGAGGAGGGCTAAGGGAAAGTGACATTTAGACTATTTTAGACTGTAATAGACATTATATATATATATATATATGTATATATATATATATATATATATATATATAATACTGTGCAGAAATACAAAATATCATCTGAGCAAGCAGAGCTGCAGTGTAAAGTATGGAAGCGGGTTAAGAAAAAGTGAAATATTCACTACTTTAGACTCCAATAGACACATTGGGGCAGATTTACTTACCCAGTCCTTTCGCGATCCAGCGGCGCGTTCTCTGCGGTGGATTCGGGTCCGGCCGGGATTCATCAAGGTAGTTCCTCCGCCGTCCACCAGGTGGCGCTGCTGCGCTGAAAAGCATCCGGATGCCCAGAAATTCACCGACCCGGACCAAGTGAAGGTAAGCGCGTCCCAAGCGACACATTTTCCGTTTTTAAATGCGGCGGTTTTTCCGAATACGTCGGGTTTTCGTTTGGCCACGCCCCCCGATTTCCGTCGCGTGCATGCCGGTGCCGATGCGCCACAATCCGATCGCGTGCGCCAAAATCCAGGGGCAATACAGGGAAAAATCGGCGCAAATCGGAAATATTCGGGTAACACGTCGGGAAAACGCCCCTAGTAAATGACCCCCATTGTCTAAACTGGAGCCAATACTGTATTAAATTTGTGCTGTTGTGTAAAAAATAATCAGAGCAAGCAGAGCTGCAGTGTAATGTGTGGAAAAACAGAAAGGGGAATTTTAGAGTGAGCAATCTGAGATGTAGTGTAAAGTATGGAGGAGGGCTAAGAAAAGTCATATTTAGACTATTTTAGACTCCAGTACACACATTGGCTAAGTTGGAGGCAATACTTTAGTTGTATTTTGAAATTGTGCAGAAATATTAAAAAATAATCTGAGCAAGCAGAGCTGCAATGTAAAGTATGGAGGAGGACTAATGAAATTTAGACCATTTTAGACTCCAATACACAGTGTGGCTAAGGTGGAGCCAGTTTTGTATTGAATTAGTGTAGATGTGTAGAATATAATCTGAGCTGGCAGAGCTTAAAGTGTAAAGTATGGAGAAAATAGAAAGGTAAGTTTTAGAGTGAGCAAGCATGGAGTTTGGAGGAGGGTTAAGAAAGGTGAAACCATTTGAGACTACAATACACATAGCGACTAAGCTGGTCTCTTAGTTTTAAATTGAAAAAATAATATGAGCAAGCAGAGCTGCAGTGTAAAGCAAGAGGGCTAAGAAAAGTGAAGCAGACTACAAATCTACTGCTAAGGTGTAGCCAATACTTTCATGTTGTATTGAATTTGTGCAGATGTGTAAAATATAATGTGAGCCAGCAGTGCTGCAGTGTAAAGTATGGAGGAAAAGAGAGGTATATTTTAGATAGAGCAAGCAGAGCTGCAATGTAAGGCTAAGAAAACTGATAAGCGGACTACAAAACTACAGCTAAGCTGTAGCCAATACTCTGATATTGGGGCTCATTTACTTACCCGGTCCTGGCGCAATCCCACGGCTCGTTGTCCGACGTGGATTTGGGTCCTGCGCCCGATATCCAGTAGGTGTTGCTGCTGCGCTGAGGTCCGCCGGAATTCACCTGCTTCTTCCCGATGCATGTGAATGCTTGATCTTGCGACACATTTTGGTTTTTAAACTCCACGGTTTTTCCGAATCCATTGGGTTGTCCGACGGACACGCCCCCCGATTTCTGTTGCGCCAAAATCTGATTGTGTGCGCCAAAATCCCGGCAGAATTCGGCGCAAAACTGAAAAATTCGGGAAACCCGACAAAAGTGCAGCCGTGGAGCCCTTAGTAAATGATTCCCATTGTATTGAATTTGTGCTGATGTGTAAAATACAATGTGAGCCAGCAGAGCTGCAGTGTAATGTATGGAGGAATAGAGAGGAAAATTTAGAGTGAGCAAGCAGAGCTGCAGTGTAAAGTATGGAGGAGGGCTAAGAAAAGTGATAAGCAGACTACAAAACTACAGCTAAGATATAGCCAATACTAAGATGTTTTATTGAATTTGTTCAGATGTGTAAAATATAATGTGAGCCAGCAGAGCAGCAGTGTAATGTATGGAGGAATAGAGAGGAAAATTTAGAGTGAGCAAGCAGAGCTGCAATGTAAAATATGGAGTGAAAGAAAAAGTTACTTTAGAATAATCAAACGAGGAATGAAAAGTAAAATTTTTGGATTACCTTAGACTCCAATAGGCAATGCAGCAAAGTGGAGCCTCTTCTCTGACCATGTATGGATATGCAATGCATGATGGGAGTCAGCAGAGCTACAATATTAAGAACGGAGGGTCAGTCCCCCTTAGACTCCAGTAGGCAGGAACCTAAGATGAAGCCGACGCAGGGAAATTATTCATAGTAGCCATTTTTTGTGCACACAAGCTGAGCGGTAAGTTAGCAGAGATGTTAGATTGTGCCGCAGAGGATTAATAAATGTGTGCACAACCGAAAAGGGTCTGACATGTCTCCACATTCATGAAGCGGTAATAGAACTAGGTAGACTTTTTTTTGGCGGTGATCGGGAGAGGAGGGGGTGAGCGCTGCTGTTGGCTCCGCCCCTCTCCATAGCAATGTATGGCACACGGTGCCGTATTCCGGGTAAACATATTACATGTCCTATCTTTCTTCCAGGTATGGAATGGTACAGTGCCACACGTGTGCTGCACCATACCGTTCCTTGCGGCGCAGCGCACCCATTACCCAACTATGGGAGCCGTATATACATTCCCCAACGGCCGTCTGAATGCAGCCTAAGCTGAAGCCATTGATCATGGACACTACATAGCAGGGTGGGACTTACCTGCGGAATGTACTCACCCATGTCACATTTCTTAGTATTAAATCCCTTTAAGTGCTGCAGCCTGTGGACGCGTCCAGATCCGCCGTCCTTCCAGAACGGCCGCAGTTGATGGCTCCCTGGCAGCGCCGGTCACTTGGCATCCGCACCGGGCAGATGAGGCCACATCAGGTGGAGCTTACACACAGAAAGGGTCTGGGATTTAGGGGAAAAAAAAATCATCATAATTAGAACCAATGAATTTATAATGAAGAATAATAAAATAATATTTACGCTGCGTTATTTTAAATGGCTGGGGGAGGAGCCGCGGGTGATGGACGCCATGACTGATGGAGGAGGTGACGGATAACATGGGTTCCCTCATATCAGCAAAGTGATCTTCCACTTCACTCCAGGCCAGCATTACCGCTTCTGAAATACTCTGTGCTGCTGTGGGGTCCTGTCACTCTCAAACTCCGAGCCACTATCGACCTTTTAACGCTTGCTGCAGAGAGCTGGGAGCACAGCAGTGTGAGGATATGCCCCTGTGCATTTGGAGAAGCTACAGTGCTGCACTATAAATCTGTATTTTATAGTCCTGCAGCTACTAATAACAAACACAAAGGTCTATTTACACATCTCTCCAGGGATAATACATAACACTGGCTGCAGAGAGCACAGAGCACAGCAGTGTGAGGTCTGATTACACATCTCTCCAGGGATAATACATAACACTGGCTGCAGAGAGCACAGAGCACAGCAGTGTGAGGTCTGATTACACATCTCTCCAGGGACATCACATAACACTGGCTGCAGAGAGCACAGAGCACAGCAGTGTGAGGTCTGATTACACATCTCTCCAGGGACAATACATAACACTGACTGCAGAGAGCACAGAGCACAGCAGTGTGAGGTATGATTACACATCTCTCCAGGGATAATGCATAACACTGGCTGCAGAGAGCACAGAGCACAGCAGTGTGAGGTCTGTTTACACATCTCTCCAGGGACAATACATAACACTGGCTGCAGAGAGCACAGAGCACAGCAGTGTGTGGTCTATTTACACATCTCTCCAGGGATAATACATAACACTGGCTGCAGACAGCACAGAGCACAGCAGTGTGAGGATATGCCCCTGTGCACTTGGAGAAGCTACAATCCTGGAATAAAAATACATATTTTAAAGTTCTGCTGCTACTAACAACAAACACAATAGTCTGATTACAAATCACTTCTAGTACAATACCTAACATTGGCTGCAGAGAGCTGGGAGCACAGCAGTGTGAGGACTGAACTTGGAAATGCTACAGTCCTGCAATATAAATCAATATTTCATAGTCCTGCTGGTACTAACTACATTCACAAAGGTCTGATTACACATCACGCCAGGGACATTATATATAACAGTGGCTTTGGAGAGTAGAGAGCACAGCAGTGTGAGGACATGCCCCAAGTGCATTTGCAGAAGCTACAATACTGGAATAGAAATCCACATATCACAGTCCTGCTCTTGGGTTATAAGAAGTTTCTAGAACCAATTAAATATACTGGTACATGTCCATGTGCAAACCTGGATCAGGACTTGGGTGCAGCTACCCGAGAAGTAACTTAAAGTTCCTGGGATATAATCTAAAATCTGTATCTGGCCCCCAACTATAATGTCATATATCGCCCTTTATATACACTTACTGGGTCACATTTAGTGTTTGCGCCAGTTTTCTGCCTGACTTTGCACTGAAAAGAATGTGGAAACTGCTTGTACATGTATTTATAAAGCGTATGCGCCAGTTTTGTGCCGCGGCTGCTCAGTGTCCGACAAGACAGAAAAAATCTGCACCTAAAACGACTGATAGGGGCAGATTTATTTACCCGGTCCATTCGCGATCCAGCGGCGCGTTCTCTGCGGTGGATTCGGGTCCGGCCGGGATTCATTAAGGCAGTTCCTCCGACGTCCACCAGGTGGCGCTTCTGCGCTGAAGTTCCCCGGAATGCACTGAAGTTCACCGGCCTATTCCTAGTGAAGGTAAGTGCGAGCCCCGCGACACTTTTTTTTTTAAAAATGCGGCAGTTTTTCCAAATCCGTCGGGTTTTCGTTTGGCCACGCCCCCCGATTTCCATTGCGTGCATGCCAGCGCCGATGCGCCACAATCCGATCGCGTGCGACAAAATCCCGGGGCAATTCAGGGAAAATCGCTGCAAAGCGGAAATGTTCTGGTAACACGTCGGGAAAACGCAAATCGGGCCCTTAGTAAATGACTCCCTAGCGCTTAGTTGGAATTTGGGGGCGCCGGATTCATGGGGACCCGGTGCCAGTTTCTGATGAATCTGGCGCCCCCTGCACACTACACAGGACACTGCACATAGTACAGACCGCACTGGTTCTGATAAATGTGGGTCACTGTACGGCTCCTGCCCCCCTTGAAGTCACTCCCTGGTACTTACATCCCCCTACATGTCCACGATTACACATGGAAGTCTCATTACAGATCCCTTTAAGTATCCGCTTCCCATACATTATCCATGTCATCGTCCACCTGTTTATAATGTTGCCAAATGTATTTTCAGGAGACTGCACTTCCCTCCTCCCATAGACAAACTGTATCTTTAAATGTCATCCCTATCCCCTCGCGTTGGGAGAAATTAAATGTGAGCGCATTATGCAAACAGTGGCGCGCGGCGGCGACCGAATCGCGTTATTATTTCACATCCTCAACCTTGAAAGAGTTGAAACCTCATTATACCCAAAGTGCACATTCACTTAGGGGGGAGACATAGCGAGGGGGTCGGTGCGGACTCCTGCGGGTCAGTTCTGCTTCATATGAACCATGTTTACAAACCTGGGCCGCTCCGTACACTCCTATTATGCAGACGAGGCTCGGCATTTGTTACTGTCACCCCGGGCACAGTGATACAGCGCTCTCATTTGACCCTATTCATTTAAATGGGAGCGTCCATGTGACATTGATTCATGCTATACTTTATATCAATGCATTATCATCTTTTTTCATGTCACCCGACCAGTTACTTCTGCTTTAATCTTCTAGGTAAACACCAAGAGGAAAAAATATTCTGCGGCGGCCAGAAGTGTCTCCGGCTCCTGCAGAAAAGATGGAATATATTAAAAAAATAACAGTTTTTAAATACAGGATTTGAAAAAAACATGGATTCTAACATCTAGAAACAGCGCCACACCTGCTACTGGTTGTGCCCGGTACTGCAGCTCGACGACAACTGCAAAAATCAACTGCAAAAATATATATATTGAATATATTTTATACATATATATTATATCAATTATAATAATAAATATAATAATATAAGATAATAAATAGTTACATTCATTGCCAGAAAGGACAATTATTTATATTCTCGAGCCGCAATATCCTGGACAGCGACTATTAAAATGATAGAAGGGAAACACGATATAAGGATGAAAGTCTAATGAATCGTAGAAGGGACAATGTCACATGACTTTACATTAAGGATCGGTGCATCGTGCATTTACGTGATCTGATAATGATTGTACTAATTTGAAGTATTGATGCAAAAAAAAATAAAATCTTTTATGTACAATAAAACCTTAATGTGACCATTAATAAGGATATTTCAAGGATCATCGTGCAATAACATTTAACAGTTCATGTACAAAATCAATATGACATCACTGGGCATGTGTTATATTTTATACGAAAGGGAAAAAACATAACAACAAACATAAAAGAAGCCGTAAATTCTGGCAATTATTACAATAGAACAATAATATAAACTCTCCTGGCCAAGTCACACACACCTTATAAATAGGTGGTCTGGAGCCCGAGCCTTCTAGGGGACCCATGGCCACCCAAAACACTCACCAGATTTTATAGTGAGAAGGAACTTCACCCATGAAATCCTTGTACGTCTGTTCCTGCTCACAATATACATGTACACAAGAGCCATTTCAGCACCTTTAAAGGTCCTTCACAGGTCCTGAAAGCAGCAGAAGGGACACATCCTCCATTCCCCAGGAAGCTGATTCTAGGACCAGATGTAGAAGGTGATTCCAGACTTGTAGGGGCCATAATATTCTTACAGCCCAGGGCCCAGGACTTATCTGTTCCTGCAAACCACACACTCAACATGAAAAAAATCCAAACCTGCACCCAGTTCCACCACCAAATATAATTTCTAAAATAATAGAAATAAACAATAAAACTCAACACCATAAACAACTATAAACTATAACTAAATACACACTGTACACTGGATACAAACATGTTAAACACACAAAATCCAAACCACATAAAGCCCAGGTTCGGCGCCTGCAAGCCCCTACATCACTACATGCTCTGCACAAAAATCTACAGTGTCAGCTTCAGCCCCACACCAGGAGCGGAGATGACAGACTAAGGGACACTAAAGGAGAACCCCCTCCAAAGGAGAGAGGCCCTCCCCGTGCCCAGCCTCTCATACTCCAGAGAGCGCACCTTCACCAGGGGGGAGAGGACAGACTAAGGGACACTAAGGAGAGAGGCCCTCCCCGTGCCCAGCCTCTCATACTCCAGAGAGCGCACCTTCACCAGGAGGGAGAGGACAGACTAAGGGACACTAAGGAGAGAGGCCCTCCCCGTGCCAAGCCCCTCATACTCCAGAGAGCGCACCTTCACCAGGAGGGAGAGGACAGACTAAGGGACACTAAGGAGAGAGGCCCTCCCCGTGCCCAGCCCCTCATACTCCAGAGAGCGCACCTTCACCAGGAGGGAGAGGACAGACTAAGGGACACTAAGGAGAGAGGCCCTCCCCGTGCCCAGCCCCTCATACTCCAGAGAGCGCACCTTCACCAGGAGGGAGAGGACAGACTAAGGGACACTAAGGAGAGAGGCCCTCCCCGTGCCCAGCCTCTCATACTCCAGAGAGCGCACCTTCACCAGGAGGGAGAGGACAGACTAAGGGACACTAAGGAGAGAGGCCCTCCCCGTGCCCAGCCTCTCATACTCCAGAGAGCGCACCTTCACCAGGAGGGAGAGGACAGACTAAGGGACACTAAGGAGAGAGGCCCTCCCCGTGCCCAGCCTCTCATACTCCAGAGAGCGCACCTTCACCAGGAGGGAGAGGACAGACTAAGGGACACTAAGGAGAGAGGCCCTCCCCGTGCCCAGCCCCTCATACTCCAGAGAGCGCACCTTCACCAGGAGGGAGAGGACAGACTAAGGGACACTAAGGAGAGAGGCTCTCCCCGTGCCCAGCCTCTCATACTCCAGAGAGCGCACCTTCACCAGGTGGGAGAGGACAGACTAAGGGACACTAAGGAGAGAGGCCCTCCCCGTGCCCAGCCTCTCATACTCCAGAGAGCGCACCTTCACCAGGAGGGGAGAGGACAGACTAAGGGACACTAAGGAGAGAGGTCCTCCCCGTGCCCAGGCTCTCATACTCCAGAGAGCGCACCTTCACCAGGAGGGAGAGGACAGACTAAGGGACACTAAGGAGAGAGGCCCTCCCCGTGCCCTACCTCTCATACTCCAGAGAGCACACCTTCACCAGGGGGAAGAGGAGAGACTAAGGGACACTAAGGAGAGAGGCCCTCCCCGTGCCCAGCCTCTCATACTCCAGAGAGTGCACCTTCACCAGGAGGGGAGAGGACAGACTAAGGGACACTAAGGAGAGAGGTCCTCCCCGTGCCCAGCCTCTCATACTCCAGAGAGCGCACCTTCACCAGGAGGGAGAGGACAGACTAAGGGACACTAAGGAGAGAGGCCCTCCCCATGCCCAGCCTCTCATACTCCAGAGAGCGCACCTTCACCAGGAGGGAGAGGACAGACTAAGGGACACTAAGGAGAGAGGCCCTCCCCGTGCCCAGCCTCTCATACTCCAGAGAGCGCACCTTCACCAGGAGGGAGAGGACAGACTAAGGGACACTAAGGAGAGAGGCCCTCCCCGTGCCCAGCCTCTCATACTCCAGAGACTCTCACATTTATCCCAGTTGATCTTGGACCCAGAAGCCTCTGAGTAGCGGTCAACCTCTGAAATCACCCATTGCGCCTCCCCTCTCGAGGACACGAAAAAGGTGACATCATCGGGGTACGCTACCACTCTAAGAGCGGCTTCCGGTGCTGCCTGGTCCATCCCGACTCCCACCAACGGCCCACGATCAACCCTCCTAAGGAATGGGTCGATCGCGAACACGTATAGAAGTGGGCTCAGAGGACAACCCTGGCGAACACCAGACCCGACCTCAAAAGAGCGGCCAATCCAACCGTTCACAAGCGGGAAACTCTCTGCCCCTGCGTACAAAACCTTTAGCCAATTGACAAACTCCCCCGGCAGGCCATACCTCAGAAGGACAGACCAGAGGTACTCGTGGTTAACCCGATCAAACGCTTTTGCCTGATCCAAGGACAGCAAGTACCCCTTCCAGTTACCAGCCCTGCCCTGCTCCACTGCCTCCCGGACACACAGCACAGCACTAAATGTACTGCGGCCTGGAACAGAGCAGTGTTGGGTCCCCGAAAGGAGCCGGGGCGCAAACTGCACCAGCCGATTAAACAGCACCTTTGCCAAAACCTTTCTGTCCGTATTGAGAAGCGCTATGGGACGCCAGTTCTCAATACGAGATCGGTCCTTACCCTTTGACAGAATGATCAGGGCTGACCTCCTCATTGACTTCAGCAGAGCGCCCGAGGAAAGACACTCATTGAAAACCCAAGAGGAGAACCAAGAGATGCACATTCCCCCTGTTGCTGTTTGTGGGGTCATGTAGGGATTCAAGGATCCCCCCATAAGGTCTATGTATCAGTCGGCCGATTCCTGGAGGAGTTAAAGTTCTCCGGCGGCACGGACACAAGGTGTGGTTAGTAGGGTTTTAGGTAAACTGTTTCTCATGGAAATAGCTTTCCTTAATAGCCTGTGTCTCTTTATTGCTCGTCTTTGTGTAACATAAATCAGTAATATGTTTGTGGCTACCCCGTGCTCTCCGCTCTCATCCTATTCACAGATTTAGTGGCATTTCAAATAGATAAACACAAGCAACATCTATCAAGACTGCAAAAAGTGGGCCTTAATCACCGCTCCGGGTCCCAGTACTCGGTATCTCCATTTACCTTGAGATGAATCCATTGGTGTGACCACCGCAGCTCACAGTGACAAATCACCCGAGTCAGCTGAGCGCTGCACAGTCTCATTGGCCTTTCTTTAAGTGGTCTTACCCTTCAATGAAAAAGATGATGCTTGTCAGGCAGGACCAGATTAAAGTTAGACACAAAGGAATGATCTGTTATTAGAAAACACTGATTGAAAGAAACACCGAGCGCGCCGAAGAAAAATAAAGTCGATGGAGGACAAAAGCACAATGAGGATTCTGCACCCGCCGCGCCGAATAAGAGCCGCCGGCTAATTGTAGGATGCAAGTTACATAGAGAAAAATAAAACTACAAAAGTCCATATTTCTTCATCATTATTTTATGATACATTGCTCCAAATCTCCAGCACAGACAAAGATTTAAAACGTTAACATTTCACCTTCCTTTACCTCCACTAGGGGGAGCTCAGGAGCAAAGTGCAGACTGATTCTACATTATACTATATACACAGTATGCAGGAATCTCCTATGGTAACTGAATGTAGATGTATTTTATCCCCTCTATTTATGTCTATGCTAAGGATTTGGGACTCGGGGGGAGATGTACTTACCCGTTCCTTGGAGTTCACCTAAAGTGCATTGTCCGTGTATAATGCGCTGTGCCGCGATTCACTAGGATCGAGCACCCGATATCCTGCATGTGTCGTTTCCCCGCTCAGGTCCCCGGAGTTCACCTTCTTCCTGGTGCATGCAAGTGCTTGGGCTTGCAACAAAATTTTCAATCTTAAATCCTGCGCTCAGTCTGAATCATTAGGATCGTCCACAGCCTCGCCCCCTGATTTTTGTCACATGGAAGGAGGACAGCCTCTCCCCAATCCAATCACGTGCGACACAATCCCAGCGCAAACCCCTGTTAAATACCTGTCAGAGATGTGCAAAGATCCGAAACTGGCGAACAGTCCGACGAAAGTGCGATCTGCGACCCTTAGTAAATAAGCCCCTCTGTGTCAGAAAGTCCGTCGGAGTTCGCCATCCTATTCCTGGTGCATGTAAGCGCGTGTCAAGCGACACTTTTTAAAAAAAAATACCGCGGTTTTTCCGAATCTGTCGGGTTTTCCGATGGCCACGCCCCTGATTTCTGTCGCACGCATGACGGTGCCGATGCGCCACAATCGCGGGGCAATTCGGCGCAAACTGGTAATTTTCAGGAAACCCGACGAAAAAGAGCAATTCGGGCCCTTAGTAAATGACCCCCATTGTCTTTGCTTCCATGGAGGTTGCAGGTCACCTGGTAGTTCCACCTTTAGGCCGCAGGTTGTATCACAGTTACAATGAAACATTGTAACAAAACTGCAGAGAATCCATCCTTAAAGGGAATGTGTGTATATAGAGGACATGTGTGATTATGAGGCCCCGCTGAGCGCTCCTGTCCGGCGCAGTGTAGCAGGTAAGTTATGGGTATATTTCCACATCTCATCCTACTTATAAAGAAGAAGAATCGATCGCTCCCTTATTTACTGTGCTCCGGCCCGGGGAACGCTCCATTGTGCAAACACACTTACCTTCTGTCTGGAACTGTTGATCAAAGCAGAACCATTACCGAGGCGAAGACGGAAAAAACGCTGCAGGGACCTGAGGGTCCAATTCAATACCGGTCCGGACAGATTGCCAAAATAATTCACCCAAAATATACAAAAGCAAGTTATGTTCTGTACGAGCCCCGGGGGCAGAAACCCGGCACCAGGCACGAGTGACGAATCTTATCCCGCGCTTATTGCTCACCTCCATTCCTCACATATACATGAAGGGTCCAGGGTGCAGGGCATGAGTAACACTGTGGGCCCTCTGCGGACATTTCTCTCTTTTTGTTACAATGTATCAGCAGAAAGAGCTAAGAATCTAAGCAGCAGGTGCCCACTAACTACACAGACCTCCACCACAGCCTGCATAGGGCACCCAACCCCCACCGGATCCGACATATTATACCATCAGTATATAAGGAACAACATCTTCATGTGAGAAGCTACAATCCTGGATATAAAATCATATTTCACAGTCCTGCAGCTACTAACAACATACACAAAGGTTTGATTACACATCTCTCCAGGGACAATGCATAACACTGGCTGCAGAGAGCACAGAGCACAGCAGTGTGAGGTCTGATTACACATCTCTCCAGGGACAATACATAACACTGGCTGCAGAGAGCACAGAGCACAGCAGTGTGATGTCTGATTACACATCTCTCCAGGGATAATACATAACACTGGCTGCAGAGAGCACAGAGCACAGCAGTGTGAGGTCTTATTACACATCTCTCCAGGGACAATGCATAACACTGGCTGCAGAGAGCACAGAGCACAGCAGTGTGAGGACACGCCCGTCCCCCTCCACCCCCAGTGCACTTGGAGAAGCTACAATCCTGGATATAAATCCATATATCACAGTCCTGCAGTTTTCTAATAAAATCATCTTGCTTTGACCTCTGTTGTCCTGCTTCTAAGAAAAGGTTGCCTGCAGAGAGCACAGAGCACAACAGTGTGAGGACACACCCCCAGTGCACTTGGATAAGTTACAATCCTGGATATAAGTCCATATATCACAGTTCTGCAGCTACTAATAGCATACACAAAGCTGTGATTACTATCTTTTCAGGGACAATACCTTACAATGCCTGCAGAGAGCACAGAGTGTAACAGTGTAAAGACACGCCCCCCCCCCCCCCCTCCAATGCATTTGGTAAAGCTGCAATCCTAGAATATAAATCCATATCTCACAGTCCTGCTGCTACTAACAACATACAGAAAGGTCTGATCACACAGCTATCCAGGGACAATACATAACACTGGCTGCTGTATAATGCAGAAAGTAGAGTGCACAGCAGTGGGAGGAGAAACCCCCAGTTTACTTGGAGAAGCTATAACCCTGGATATAAATCCATATATCACAGTCCTGCTGCTACTAACAACATACACAAAGGTCTGATTACACATCTCTTCAGGGACAATACCTAACAATGCCTGCAGAGAGCACAGCAGTGTGAGGACACCCCCAGAGCATTTGTTCAAGCTACAATCCTAAAATAATAATCTACATTTTACAGCCCTGCTGCTACTAACAACATACACAGATGTCTGATCACACAGCTATCCAGGGACAATACCTGACACTGGTTGCTGTATAATGCAGAGAGTAGAGAGCACAGCGGTGTTAGGATACCCCCCAGTGCGCTTTGAAAACCAAGCGTCCTGGAATCTAAATCCATATTTCACAGTTCTGCTGCTACTAACAACATGCACAAAGGTCTGATCACAATCCCTTTAAGTGGAAATCATGAGGGTATGCTACATTCATACTCCTCTGGATGGAGAATGCTATTCAGGCTGTAGAAACATTTGCCTTGATCTATTCCTCCAGCCCTGGGATTGGATTGTGTGTAATTTATGGTTATGTAGATTAAACTTTCATGTAAAAGTCCATTTTATCAGGTGGCGGTAACAGCTCAGTATAACGGCCCGTTAACCTCCCGCTTTATTATTCCCCGTGACATCATCTGCCAAATCATTGTGTAATTGCCAACAAGAGAAGATCCGAGGCTGATAAACAGGGGTGCGCAAATAATCCTAAAGCCGCGTTCACACGTGGCGCTTACATTGCGCTTTCAAACGCAATACAACAACAGAGTAGTGGAGATTTCCCCAATAACACCGCTGTTATTATTTGCGCGTACATTGCGTTGACATTTTGTTAACAATGCATTTACAAAACTATGTTAATGCTTTGTTAACATGTGAATATACTGGGGCTCATTTGCTAAGTGTCCGCGGATTGCACAAACGTCAGATATTCCGATGTTTTCCGATTTGCACCACAGTTAAAAGTGGATTGTGTCGCACGCGATCAGATTTTGTCGCAATCGCGCCGGCTTTCATGCGACAAAATCGTGGCGGGCCGTCAGATTCTGACAAACCGCAGTATTTAACTTAAAAATTGTGTCACAAGCCATGCACTTACATGCATCGGGAAGAAGAAGGTGAACTCTGGGGACCTGAGCAGGGAAGCGACACATGCAGGATATGGGGCGCACGATCTTAGTGACTCCCCGCACAGCACATTATACACGGACAATGCACTTACATGCATCGGGAAGAAGAAGGTGAACTCTGGGGACCTGAGCAGGGAAGCGACACATGCAGGATATGGGGCGCACGATCTTAGTGACTCCCCGCACAGCGCATTATACACGGACAATGCACTTACATGCACCAGGAAGAAGAAGGTGAACTCCGGGGACCTGAGCGGGGAAGCGACACATGCAGGATATCGGGTGCAGGATCTACGGACTCCCTGCACAGCGCATTATACACGGACAATGCACTTACATGCACCGGGAAGAAGAAGGTGAACTCCAGGGACCTGAGCGGGGAAGCGACACATGCAGGATATCGGGTGCAGGATCTACGGACTCCCTGCACAGCGCATTATACACGGACAATGCACTTACATGCACCAGGAAGAAGAAGGTGAACTCCAGGGACCTGAGCGGGGAAGCGACACATGCAGGATATCAGGCACAGGATCTTAGTGACTCCCCGCACAGCACATTATACACAGACACTGCACTTACATGCACCAGGAAGAAGAAGGTGAACTCCAGGGACCTGAGCGGGGAAGAGACACATGCAGGATATCGGGCACAGGATTTTAGTGACTCCCCGCACAGCGCATTATACACGGACAATGCACTTACATGCACCAGGAAGAAGAAGGTGAACGCCGGGGACCTGAGTGGGGAAGCGACACATGCAGGATATCAGGCGCAGGATCGTAGTGACTCCCCGCAAAGCGCATTATACACGGACAATGCACTTACATGCACCAGGAAGAAGAAGGTGAACTCCGGGGACCTGAGTGGGGAAGCGACACATGCAGGATATCAGGCGCAGGATCGTAGTGACTCCCCGCACAGCGCATTATACACGGACAATGCACTTACATGCACCAGGAAGAAGAAGGTGAACTACAGGGACCTGAGCGGGGAAGCGACACATGCAGGATATGAGGCACAGGATCGTAGTGAGTCCCCGCACAGCGCATTATACACGGACAATGCACTTACATGCACCAGGAAGAAGAAGGTGAACTCCGGGGACCTGAGCGGGGAAGTGACACATGAAGGATATCTGGCGCACGATCTATGTGAATCGCGGCACAATGCTTGATTGTCGGACACTCCAGAACGGGGAGCGTCCGGTTAGCCTGGAGGCACACGTGGCGTTTTGACCCGTTTTTGGGGCATTTTTAAGCAGTCCGTTTTTTAAATGCATCCGTTGTAGACCCGTTTTAATTAAGATAATTGGTAAAACCGGTCAAAAACGGATGCGTTTTCTAACAGACTGCTTAAAAACGGCCCAAAAACAGGTTCAAAACGCCACGTGTGCCGCTGCCCTAAGTAAATGTGCCCCATTATCTGACACTTATCAGCAGTGTAGTGTGTATGAGCAGGGGCGAAAGGTTATGGACTACTGGTGCCCGGTCTTCATGAATCTGGTGCCCCCTGCGCTGCTCGGGAAGTGGGCACCAACTTTTTTTCGGTGCCCCTTTACCATAGAGCAGGAAACACAATTCTGTTGAGTCGCAGTAATAAATGTGGCGCACGGTGCACAATTTAGTGGATCATCCGCAACATGAAACTGGCGCAGACGCTTAATAAATACATAAACAAGCGGTTTCCATGTTCTTTTCAGTACAAACGCAGACAGAAAACTGGCGCAGACGCTTAATAAATGTGGGCCATCATGTTAACGCAACGGGTGATATTCGTTACACCCGTATTTACTAAGGGTCATTTTAAGACTAGCGTTTTGTTGACTTCCCCACAATATGTTTACACCACTTGAACATTCAGTTAACAGTATGTTTACAAAATGCAAATACTAACAAGTATGCTAACATTGCGTTACTGTAAACGCAAATGTTAACAGTAAAGTAATCCGGCAAATGTGAACGGCCCGTGTGAGCGCAGACTTTGGGTGTGTGTCCAGGATCTGTATTTATGTAAGGGGTTAATATTTCGGGGTTTGCGCTCTGGATTTTATGTTGGGTTAACAGCTTTGTGTAGCGAGTGGTCTGGGGTCTCGTGTTGGGTTTATTAGCAGAACTGTTCTAGTTTCCTATGGCAACCAATCAGAGCTCAGCTTCCATTTTCCCACAGCTGTTTATAAAATGAAAGCTGCTCTCTGATTGGCTGTTATGGGCAACAATTTTACCTCAGACGCTTCTGATAAATCTTCCACAGTGGGGTCTGATTTGTGGTTTTGTCATTGGTTCCAATGGTTTGGGCCGGAGATTCTTACACTGTGATCCAATGTGGGTTCTGAATTTAATGTAATCCATCTATTATGGGTTCTGTGTGTGTTTAGTGGGTCTGCTGTGTAGCATGGATGTATTTTGGGGTGTCATGTGTCCTACTTGTGGGTCACACACTACTCGTACCTATTTCTGTTCCCATGGATGGCCCCTCATGCCCCTATAACATCCATATGTGCTAATGAGGGGTGTGTTAATAGGACACCCAATTAAAGGGATCTTTGATGCGCCGAGCGATGGATTTCCGGGAGATCACTGAGTGACTTGGATCTGATGGGTGTAAAATCCTTTGATGGGATCTAAGAAATCTCCTTTGTCAAGGTCATAATTGTAGAAGTGATTCTTGTCATAGTCAGTGGTTCCCTCACTGCTCGGGGCCCAGAAGCCTCCACATTATGCAATGAAATCCCTTTAAGTGTTCTGCAGTGATACATGTACAGGACCCCGGGACTGCCGAGAGGACCCTTAATCTCATTAGTCCCTCATTCAGGAGCACAATGGCTGATCTGTGGCATCTCAAGTGTCAAGTGCTCCACACGAGAGGGGTCCTGTCCCCGCGCCCGGCGCCATTGTACCACAAGAGTCTCCTCCTGTGCGACCTCTTCAATACAAGTCTCGTGATTTTGCGTTCACATTGTATCAATTTCTCACCAATTCAATTGGTTACAAAATGTTTGTCCCTTATTTTACATTACAGGGAGTCCCCGGGTTATGGACAAGATAAGAACAAACCTATGGAACCTAAGTTGGAACTGTAGATTTTAGAATTGTAGATCCTGTACTGTGACATCACTGTGTGTATTATCCCTGTACTGTGACATCACTGTGTGTATTATCCCTGTACTGTGACATCACTGTGTGTATTATCCCTTTACTGTGACATCACTGTGTGTATTATCCCCTGTACTGTGACATTACTGTGTGTATTATCCCTGTACTGTGACATCACTGTGTGTATTATCCCTGTACTGGGACATCACTGTGTGTATTATCCCTGTACTGGGACATCACTGTGTGTATTATCCCAGTACTGGGACATCACTGTGTGTATTATCCCAGTACTGGGACATCACTGTGTGTATTATCCCTGTACTGTGACATCACTGCGTGTATTATCCCTGTACTGTGACATCGCTGTGTGTATTATCCCTGTACTGTGACATCACTGTGTGTATTATCCCTGTACTGTGACATCACTGTGTGTATTATCCCTGTACTGTGACATCGCTGTGTGTATTATCCCTGTACTGTGACATCACTGTGTGTATTATCCCTGTACTGTGGCATCACTGTGTGTATTATCCCTGTACTGTGACATCACTGTGTGTATTATCCCTGTACTGTGACATCACTGTGTGTATTATCCCTGTACTGTGACATCACTGTGTGTATTATCCCTGTACTGTGACATCGCTGTGTGTATTATCCCCTGTACTGTGACATCGCTGTGTGTATTATCCCTGTACTGTGACATCACTGTGTGTATTATCCCTGTGCTGTGACATCACTGTGTGTATCTCTGTACTGTGACATCACTGTGTGTATCTCTGTACTGTGACATCACTGTGTGTATCTCTGTACTGTGACATCACTGTGTACCGGAATACACAGTGGATTTGGGTCCGGGTGTTGACTCCCCTATGATCTGACATTGATGGCCTCTTCTTCATGTAAGTCACCAATGGGAATTCCTAGAAAACCCCTTTAAGTAAAGCCTCCTTGCTCCCTACTTAATATAATTTGCCCCTCCTTGAGGGAATAGCTGCACTATAATACATAATTGTATAGATAATCCCAAAAAAACACTCAACCAATTGATGTAATCAGGAGGCGCGTTCCCCCCATAAGCGGCGAGGGGCCGGTGATATACGAGGGTCATTAGCCGCCCGTTAATTGTTTTATCAATTTATGAAAAAGAATGGAGTTTATTACAAAGACAACAGTTTCCACAAAGCGCAATCACATTCCTACAACTTTCATTCCCGCTTATTTTCCCCCATTCCGGCAGCCGGCGACCCATAAATAAGCGCTAATTATCCGTATTTCTGATCGCTGTCTGTTTATGGGACGTTCATTGCGCCGGCGGCATCACAAATTGTGTTGGTATTGAATAAAGTTAATTAAAAAAAGCAAAAGATGAGACAATTTAATATATGAAGCGCGTCAGGAGCGAAAATCCGATAATAAGCCCCTGACGATTAGGAGACAAAACTGTGTATCTTACATTTTACGGCATCGATTTCCATCATAATATGAGATGCGGCTGATATTGAACCGTCGGAGGACGGGACGCAGTATTCACCCAACCTCAGTCCGGCATCTAGGGGGGTGTTCACACCATGATTTCAAAATCCGGATTTTTCAGCGCAGATTTCAGAGCGGATTTGATCTCCCATTGAGTTTAATGAGGGTTCAGTGAAACCGGAAACAACAAAAACACATTGGATTGAATGGCAGATAAATTGTGCCCATATCCGGGACATATTGGGAATATATCCTCCTCGACCCCAAATCTGACCTCCAGAATCAGAAGTAGATTATAATATCAGGGGTGTAGGTGGTAGCGCGGGACCCAAGCCTTGTAGTGGGCCCATGGCTACCCAAACCATCCACCAAATATTGCAATGAGAAGGATCTTCACCCATAAAACCTAACGGTATGTATTTTTGGAGTGTGGGAGGAAACCGGAGGACCCAGAGGAAACCCGCACAAACACGGAGAGAACATACAAACTCTGTGGATGTTAACCTAGGTGGGACTTGAACTCAGATCTCCAGCGCTGCAAGGCAGAAGTGCTAACCACTGAGCCACCGTGCTACCTATAACTAATTATCAATATGGCTTTTTATTTACTATCTGTTCATCAATTTCTTTGATATCTTCTATCTATCTATCTCCTATCTATCTATCTATCTATCTATCTCATATCTATCTATCTATCTATCCATCTCCTATCTATCTATCTATCTATCCATCTCCTATCTATCTATCTATCTATCTCATATCTATCTATCTATCTCTCTCTCTATCTATCTATCTCCCATCTATCTCCTATCTATCTATCTATCTCCTATCTATCTATCCATCTCCTATCTATCTATCCATCCATCTATCTCCTATCTATCTATCCATCCATCTATCTCCTATCTATCTATCTATCTATCTATCTATCTATCCATCTCCTATCTATCTATCTATCTCCTATCTATCTATCTATCTATCTCCTATCTATCTATCTATCTATCTACCTATCTATCTCCTATCTATCTATCTATCTATCTCCTATCTATCTATCTATCTATCTATCTATCTCCTATCTATCTATCTATCTATCTACCTATCTATCTCCTATCTATCTCCTATCTATCTCATATCCATCCATGTATCTCCTCTGTATCTAGTCCTATATTTCTGTATGTATAAGTCCCTGTCAGTTTCTATCCTCTCCCCATCCAGTTATTCCTCTTCTCCCTCTTATTTATGGAGTAACATAATATCGGCCTCTCGCCCGGGATGATCTGTGTTGTGCAGAGGTTGATATTTCATGAAATGACCGGTTTAATAGACTTATCTGGATATTCTCTTGCAGGACCAGAAGTGGCAGCATAAACGGAGCAGAACCGAGGGAGAGAATCTTCTATTATAAAGGTCTATGGCGTTTATAATATTCTACATCTCATTCCGCGCTCGGCGGGGCGGACGCCCCATTAAAGGGATGTTCCTGCGGCTCCTATGAGATGAATGTGACTGTATGACTGTATGTATGAGTCGTGCCCCTTTAAGACCTGACACATTTCAGACTCCATAAAGTTGGACTTATTTACTTGCTGTCAATCTCCATCCATGATGTACCGGGCCGGCGCAGCGTGACAGCCTCCTCCGCGCCCTCCTCGCTATGGATTTTTTGTCATCGCGGGTGTCAGAGGTCAATGTCACCGTGTCCCTATGGCAGCCATTAAACGCCAGAAGAAAACTTGTTCTCTATTGATCGACAATCTCAAAGTATCTATTATAAGCGGATAAAAAGCGGTTTTCACATCTTTCTAAAACAGATAACTCACAGGGGCCAAGGGGTCAGGTCCTGTGATATATTATTATTACATTGTATCAGCCGCCGCGAATAGAATGCGAACGGGATGGAGTGCAACGCGACACCAGACCTTCTATATTACACAACGTCCGGAGAAAGCAAACACTGGGACAGATAAAGACATGGAAAGTTCCGGATATCCCAACATCTGCTATGGGATTCCACAGTACAGGGATAATACACACAGTGATGTCACAGTACAGGGATAATACACACAGTGATGTCACAGTACAGGGATAATACACACAGTGATGTCACAGTACAGGGATAATACACACAATGATGTCACAGTACAGGGATAATGCAAACAGTGATGTCACAGTACAGGGATAATACACACAGTGATGTCACAGTACAGGGAGAATACACACAGTGATGTCACAGTACAGGGATAATACACACAGTGATGTCACAGTACAGGGATAATACTCACAGCGATGTCACAGTGCAGAGATACACACAGTGATGTCACAGTACAGGGGATAATACACACAGTGATGTCACAGTACAGGATAATACACACGGTGATGTCACAGTACAGGGATAATACACACAGTGATGTCACAGTACAGGGATAATGCAAACAGTGATGTCACAGTACAGGGATAATACACACAGTGATGTCACAGTACAGAGATAATACACACAGTGATGTCACAGTACAGGGAGAATACACACAGTGATGTCACAGTACAGGGATAATACACACAGTGATGTCACAGTACAGGGATAATACTCACAGCGATGTCACAGTGCAGAGATACACACAGTGATGTCACAGTACAGGGGATAATACACACAGTGATGTCACAGTACAGGATAATACACACAGTGATGTCACAGTACAGGGATAATACACACAGTGATGTCACAGTACAGGGATAATGCAAACAGTGATGTCACAGTACAGGGATAATACACACAGTGATGTTACAGTACAGAGATAATACACACAGTGATGTCACAGTACAGGGAGAATACACACAGTGATGTCACAGTACAGGGATAATACAAACAGTGATGTCACAGTACAGGGATAATACACACAGTGATGTCACAGTACAGAGAATACACACAGTGATGTCACAGTACAGAGAATACACACAGTGATGTCACAGTACAGGAATAATACACACAGTGATGTCACAGTACAGAGAATACACACAGTGATGTCACAGTACAGAGAATACACACAGTGATGTCACAGTACAGGAATAATACACACAGTGATGTTACAGTACAGGGATAATACACACAGTGATGTCACAGTACAGGGATAATACACACAGTGATGTCACAGTACAGGGGATAATACACACAGCGATGTCACAGTACAGGGATAATACACACAGTGATGTCACAGTACAGGGGATAATACACACAGTGATGTCACAGTACAGGGGATAATACACACAGTGATGTCACAGTACAGGGATAATACACACAGTGATGTCACAATACAGAGATAATACACACAGTGATGTCACAGTACAGGGGATAATACACACAGTGATGTCACAGTACAGGGGATAATACACACAGTGATGTCACAGTACAGGGATAATACACAGTGATGTCACGGTACAGGGATAATACACACAGTGATGCCACAGTACAGGGATAATACACACAGTGATGTCACGGTACAGAGATAATACACACAGTGATGTCACAGTACAGAGATAATACACACAGTGATGTCCCGGTACAGGGATAATACACACAGTGATGTCACAGTACAGGGATAATACACACAGTGATGTCACAGTACAGGGATAATACACACAGTGATGTCACAGTACAGAGATAATACACACAGTGATGTCACAGTACAGGGATAATACACACAGTGATGTCACAGTACAGGGATAATACACACAGTGATGTCACAGTACAGAGATAATACACACAGTGATGTCACAGTACAGGGATAATACACACAGTGATGTCACAGTACAGGGATAATACACAGTGATGTCACAGTACAGAGATAATACACACAGTGATGTCACAGTACAGGGATAATACACACAGTGATGTCACAGTACAGGGATAATACACACAGTGATGTCACAGTACAGGGGTAATACACACAGTGATGTCACAGTACAGGGGTAATACACACAGCGATGTCACAGTACAGGGATAATACACACAGCGATGTCACAGTACAGGGATAATACACACAGTGATGTCACAGTACAGGGATAATACACACAGTGATGTCACAGTACAGGGGTAATACACACAGTGATGTCACAGTACAGGGATAATACACACAGTGATGTCACAGTACAGGGATAATACACACAGCGATGTCACAGTACAGGGATAATACACACAGTGATGTCACAGTACAGAGATACACACAGTGATGTCACAGTACAGGGATAATACACACAGTGATGTCACAGTACAGGGATAATACACACAGTGATGTCACAGTACAGGGATAATACACACAGTGATGTCACAGTAGAGGGATAATACACACAGTGATGTCACAGTACAGAGATACACACAGTGATGTCACAGTACAGGGATAATACACACAGTGATGTCACAGTACAGGGATAATACACACAGCGATGTCACAGTACAGAGATACACACAGTGATGTCACAGTACAGGGATAATACACACAGTGATGTCACAGTACAGGGATAATACACAGAGTGATGTCACAGTACAGGTATAATACACAGAGTGATGTCACAGTACAG
The DNA here is from genome assembly GCF_040894005.1 of Engystomops pustulosus. NCBI lineage: Eukaryota > Metazoa > Chordata > Amphibia > Anura > Leptodactylidae > Engystomops > Engystomops pustulosus. Next base: position 96,684,084 of record NC_092420.1, on the reverse strand, counting down.
GGATAATACACAAAGTGATGTCACAGCACAGGAATAATACACACAGTGATGTCACCGTACAGGGATAATACACACAGTGATGTCACAGTACAGGGATAATACACATAGTGATGTCACAGTACAGGGATAATACACACAGTGATGTCACAGTACAGAGATAATACACACAGTGATGTTACAGTACAGGGATAATACACACAGCAATGTCACAGTACAGGGATAATACACACAGTGATGTCACAGTACAGGGATAATACACACAGTGATGTCACAGTACAGAGATAATACACACAGTGATGTCACAGTACAGGGATAATACACACAGTGATGTCACAGTACAGGGATAATACACACAGTGATGTCACAGTACAGGGATAATACACACAGCGATGTCACAGTACAGGGATAATACACACAGCGATGTCACAGTACAGGGATAATACACACAGTGATGTCACAGTACAGAGATAATACACACAGTGATGTCACAGTACAGGGATAATACACACAGTGATGTCACAGTACACGGATAATACACACAGTGATGTCACAGTACAGGGATAATACACACAGTGATGTCACAGTACAGGGATAATACACACAGTGATGTCACAGTACATATGTGATGTTTTATTAATTGTATAATAGAGATTATAGATAATAGATTATTCTAATTAGAGGAAATTGTGTCCATCTTTATTTGATATGTAAGGGGTTGCGCCTTTTTCAGCCTCCTCTCTGGTGCCCTCCTGGTCAGTGGATATCGGATGATTATATCATCAAACATCATAAATGATTGACCTGACCCAGGCCACTGAAAATTACACCTCAACTGAGATATTCAGATTAAAGGGGTCGTCCACTTTCAGCAAATAGTTGATATTGTTTGTGTAATAAAAAGTTGTACAGTTTTCCTATATACTTTCTGTATCAATACCTTCCAGTATTCTAGATCTCTGCTTGCTGTCGTTCTGTAGGAAGCTTCTATGTTTCCTTCCTTTGGATATCTGTCCATGGTCTGTGATGGTCCCACAGGTGCAGGAGCCATTAGTATCACAGACATAATAATAACGGCTCGTGCACCTGTGTGACATCACATGACCAGAGATATAACGAACTGTGCACCTGTGTGACATCACATGACCAGAGATATAACGAACTGTGCACCTGTGTGACATCACATGACCACAGACAGATTTCTATTCTCTGGGTGTAAACAATGAAGCTTCCTACAGAATGACAGCAAGCGGAGATCTAGAAAACAAGTGAGTGACTTGATACAGAAAGTATATTGGAAATTTGTATAACTTTTCATTACACAAACAATATCAATTATTTGCCAAAACCCCTTTAAGTTATTTATTATAGTAAAAACATGAATATTGGGCTTCCGAGTTTCTTCTCTACTGCCCTCCCAATCAGTACATCATAATAATTATATATTTAAGGAAATCTACCACCAAAATGTGGGATTATACCAAGCACACCGAAATGCCCCTGTTTATAAAAAAAAAAAAAAAAAAGCTTTTAAAACTATGCAAATGAGCCTGAGGGGCTTTGGGTTCAATAGGTGTTAATGGAGCCTGGAGCCCCTTAGGGACATTTGCATAATTTTTCAATAATTTTGCATTATTTTTTCTTAAAAATAAGGGCATAGGAAGCTTAAAGAAGAGTGGATCCTGCCAGAGGGAGCACATACCAGTATGTCATGGTTTACAATCCTTCATCCTGGTGGTAGATGTCCTTTGAGTAAAATGTTGTTGATTTCATATCTGATGGGAGTCGGGAGGTGGCAGTGGTTGAAGGATGGAGCCAGAGAGGGGCTTAAAGATCCTACAGTCCCAATAAAAAATCAAATCTTATATTATTATTGATTTCACCTCTGCCAGAAGTTCTGAAACTCCAATTCTGCAAGAGAACTTGGAATCTCAAAATTTGATACAATGGGGCTCATTTACTAAAGGTCCGTGGACCGCGATTCTGTGGGGTTTCCTGAATATTTAGTTTTTGCGCCGAATCGCCCCGGGTCGGCTTGAGGCGCATTGGCACCAGCTTGCTTGCGACGGAAATCCGGGGGCGCGGTCGTCGGACAACCCGACGGATTCGGACAAACCGCGGAAATTAAAAGCGAAATTTTGACGCAAGATCAGCACTGACCTGCACCGGGAAGAAGAAGGTGAACTCCGGCGGACCTCAGCGGGGAAGCGACACATGCAGGAAATTGGGTGCATGACCTTAGTGAATCGTGGAAGACCCGAATCCAAGTCGGACAACGGACCACAGGGATCGCGACAGGACCGGGTAAGTAAATGTGCCCCATTGAATTGAGAAATGTTTAAGAATTTTTTTCCTTTTACAGATACATTTTGTACGTTTTGATTATCTTAGATTTTAACTACAATAGCAATGGCGTTTTTAGTCTGTTTTTTAAGCATCCGTTTTTGACCGTTTTTGACCATTTTCCATGCGTTTGGCTGCTTACAACCTGTTTATCTATTAAGATAATTGGAAAAAATGGACAAAAACGGATGCGCTTTTAAAAGGACTGAAAACGTTAGCTTAAAAAACGGACCAAAAACGCCACGTGCGGCATCACCCTTACTGATCAGATATCGCAGTCCTGATGGGAAAGGAAGGTCCAGAAATCACATCATCACATCTGGTCCTTCTTGTTTGCGGACGCCCTGGGCTATTAAAGGGACGGTTTACCAAACAGTCTTCTTGTCTGTACATTATCTGCCTTCAGAGCAGGAGAAGAACATCAGTTTTTGGCGCTTTCATCTTGTTTTCTATTGCGTCTTAAGTAAATAAGATGTCCAAGGGGATAATGGAGGCTCCAGCAGAGCTCACTTAGTGTCTTTTCATGGTAATTAAGCACGTTTGCTACAGTGGCGATGCATGAATGGAGCCCTGTGCTGCGCTCTCAGGCCGCAGAATGAGTGGAATAAGTTCTTGCCTCTCAATGACGCTCTTCATCCCCCGTCCCTTTATTTAAAGATACAGACATCAATCTTGTTACTGGGGAGACATTCCTGGCAGTCACATCCAGCTCCAACATCGTAAACATTTCCATTACAAATTTTTCAAAAAAAATCTTTTCTAACTTTTATTGCTTGATTGAATTTTGGGAGATCAGACGCCGGCAATTACCGCTATGGAAACAAAATCAATTCTCAATAGAAATTTCCACAAACACAGTCTCATTGTCAGATGCGACAGGGGATTGTTCTAGTCCGCGGGCGTTTTTGGAGACAGAACATGTTAAAAATTAACAGAGGGAACTATTTTTTTTTTTTGACAATTTTGTCCTCAATCTAGATATAGATTTAGGACTTTGCTGTTATCCAGGTTCAGGAGGGACCACAAGATCACTCAGATTATTAGGGTGTTCTTTGTCGTGCCACTAGGGGGCGCTCATGGGAATTTATTAAAAAATGCAACAGGCACAGAAATTTAAATGGAGCAATCATTTAACCGTACAAACTCATATCTATCTATCTCCTATCTATCTATCTCCTATCTATCTATCTCCTATCTATCTATCTCCTATCTATCTATCTCATATCTATCTCCTATCTATCTCCTATCTATCTATCTATCTATCTATCTATCTATCTATCTATCCCCATCTATATATCTATCCCCATCTATCTATCTATCTATCCCCATCTATATATCTATCCCCATCTATCTAACTATCTATCTATCTATCTCCTATCTATCTATCTATCTATCTATCTATCTATCTATCTATCTATCTATCTCCTATCTATCTATCTATCTATCTATCTATCTATCTATCTATCTATCTATCTATCTATCTATCTATCTCATATCTCCTATCTATCTATCTATCTATCTATCTATCTATCTATCTATCTATCTATCTATCTATCTATCTCATATCTCCTATCTATCTATCTATCTATCTCCTATCTATCTATCTATCTATCTATCTATCTATCTATCTATCTATCTATCTATCTATCTATCTATCTCATATCTCCTATCTATCTATCTATCTATCTATCTATCTATCTATCTATCTATCTATCTATCTATCTCCTATCTATCTCCTATCTATCTATCTATCTATCTATCTCCTATCTATCTATCTATCTATCTATCTCATATCTCCTATCTATCTATCTATCTATCTATCTATCTATCTCATATCTCCTATCTATCTATCTATCTATCTCATATCTCCTATCTATCTATCTATCTCCTATCTATCTATCTCCTATCTATCTATCTATCTATCTATCTATCTATCTATCTATCTATATATCTATCTCATATCTCCTATCTATCTATCTATCTATCTATCTCCTATCTATCTATCTATCTCCTATCTATCTCCTATCTATCTCCTATCTCTCTCCTATCTCCTATCTATCTATCTCCTATCTATCTATCTATCTATCTATCTATCTATCTATCTATCTATCTATCTATCTCATATCTCCTATCTATCTATCTATCTATCTATCTATCTATCTATCTATCTATCTCCTATCTATCTATCTATCTATCTATCTCCTATCTATCTATCTATCTATCTATCTATCTATCTCCTATCTATCTCCTATCTATCTATCTCCTATCTATCTCCTATCTATCTATCTATCTATCTATCTATCTATCTATCTCCTATCTATCTATCTATCTATCTATCTATCTCCTATCTATCTATCTATCTCCTATCTATCTATCTCCTATCTATCTATCTCTCTCTCTATCTCCTATCTATCTCTCTATCTATCTATCTATCTATCTCCTATCTATCTATCTATCTATCTATCTATCTATCTATCTATCTATCTATCTCCTATCTATCTATCTATCTATCTATCTATCTCCTATCTATCTATCTATCTATCTATCTATCTATCTATCTATCTATCTCCTATCTATCTCCTATCTATCTATCTATCTATCTCCTATCTATCTATCTATCTATCTATCTATCTATCTATCTCTCTATCTCCTATCTATCTCACAATCGCTATCTATATGGATTCCGACTGCCCAAACATTTACTCTACTAAATAACACGGTAGCAGAATTATAACCACATAATGGGGGGACTTATCAGGACTCTGGGGTACAGCTGGTCAGATGGACAGAATGATCTGGGGAGATATGGGGCGACGTTTATCACTGCTTTTACGCATGTCAGACGTACAAACCGTGATTTGGTTGCACAGAGACCGGTAATTGTGACTTCTCCCCCATCTACGGCAGGTGGGTGTGGAGGGGTAGGTTGTCCGGCACGTGGGGCTTAGTTGTGCTGCCCCTTTGCACTACCTATGTCCTGCACCCGTTCAGGGCGCGATTCTACACCGGGTCAGACCTGGCGATGCTGCACCTAATGCTGATTAACTGGGACTCTTCATTTCGGAGATATTAGCGCAAAAATACTCCAGCCCCAAAGTGGCGAAAGACCAGGAATTGTGCCGGATTTGCGCCTACATTACAGAACAGTCACAAAATCCTTCCGGGAATTCATCATAGCTGCCAAACAATGCAGAGACTAACACAATAACTGCGCCAAAATGTGCTCCACCTGCCCCCGTGTCTGTATTAGAATATTATTGATCCTTCTCTGTGACGTTTAGGCGGATGGTAAATCTCTATAAGATGGGGTGACATAGATATATCTGTATACGGGGCTGGACAGTGTCCACCAGCGCCGCCATGTCTGGGACCCCCACTGCTCGGTGTAATGAGGCACCTGTGCAGCCCCCATCACCGCCCCCGGGGCACATGAATCTTCTATCTCTCTGACATCTATCCTGTCTACTAGCGCCAGCCGGGGTTATAAATTACCTGTTCATCCTTCTTGCGCTTCCCTCTCTCTTTTTTTTCCCCCTAGCTTCAGTTTTCATTCCAGTATAAACTTTCCTGTCAAAAAGACATTTCTGGAGTGTCAAATCCTCTCCTGTAATGAACAGGTTGACAAATGGTAAAGGTGAGCAGACACTTGGCGCCGAGTGCCCGCCTCTAGCCGTGGGGCGTCCATTGTCATCACCCTCATCCTACAGCTCGGGTTGGTGCAAAAAATCACCCCCAAAAAAATCAAACGTTACAAAAAAAAAAAAATCTATTTGACTTGGCCAAAGAGCTTGCAATCTAAAAATTGCCCATATGGTTTCCGAATTATCCAATACTATCCAGTGCTGCATTGTAACGACCCATCGACTTAACTCAGCCACCGCAGGGTTAAATATATTAATCACCCCCCCCCAATTGTATTTACCGCATGAATATTCTTAGGACGCGTCATTTGCGCTCAAGTGTAATGGGCCGCGGTCATAATGGCGACATAAGATCGGATCACGTATATAAAATATTATTAGGGATTTTTTTTTTTTTGCCAAAAATTTCTTTACGTCACCTAAAATAATGTAGAGACTATTGTTAGAAAAAAATTTATTCCAGGGTAAGAAAAAAGATAAGTGTTAAAAGTAAAAAAAAAAACAAAACAAAAAAAAAACAATGTGCGATGACCTATTAGACAAGCTACGTGCCTGAAGGTGAAATAAGATATGTAAAAAAATTTTTAATCAATATATAACAAAAAAAAAAACATTATGAAAATAAAGGGAGGAAACGTAGTCTAAAAAAATGTGGCTTGGAATAAAAATCTGAAAATTGATTAAAATGTAAGTTACAAAAAAAGTGTTTTTTTTTAAAAAAAAAAAATTATTTTTTCATCACACAGAAAAAAAAATCTGTAATTTTTTTTAACTTATATTATAAAATATATTATTTATTTAATATTTATTTAAAATCTAAATTTTTTTAAAAAGTAAACAAATATTAAGAAAAACAGTCACAAAAAATGTGGAAAAAATAGGACGCAGCAAACAGAATTTTTTTTTTTTTTTTTTTTCTTGCTCCTCAGACGAATCGCGGAAGAGGTTGGAATTATTAACACGTTGTCTTGTTATTGTGATTAAAATTAAATGATGTTCTAGGCCGGCTGACAAATGAATGTGGAATCGCTGCGCTAATGATATTACTGGGAAATTACGAAAGTGGAGGAAGAAGAAGAAGAAGAGGGAGACAAAGGGAGGAAAATTGAGCCTAACAGCCAGATCCTTAAGCGTTATTTACCTATTATCCGGGAGAATTGGATCTGGCCGCGCGGCGCAATAGACGAGGAGAAGAGATCTGCTCTGGCTAGCAGGCCTTCTCCTCCCATCCAGCGAGCTGCCATTCCCAGGGGCCCCATTGCTAGCACTGGCTCAGCTTGTCTGATCATTTACCCATAATTAGAAAATTAATATTTTAGATGGCGCTATGATGAACCCATTATGGTGATGGGCCCCTGTATCAATTATAACTTCAATTTCAATTTCACATACAGCCGCGTAATGGCTCCTGGTGGCAGCGCAGTGATGGGCTAAGTCTGCGGTGCGTGACGAATACAGATCACTGCACATTAAAATGAGCAATTATTTGAACATGTATAAAAACTATTTACAAGCAATGTAATTGACCAGGGTCAGAGGGAGATGCTGAAAAATGGACAGGTTGACAAATTCTCGTTCTATAGCAACAGAAAGGATTTATTAATTTCTCGGGCTGTAATTGAATTTTTGAAAGCTTCTTGTTAGACTCCTATTGCTTTGCTCATCTCCCGTGCTGACCTTCCATAGATCTGCGCTTACACGGCTCCTCGTTCCTCGCTCTGGATTTTTTTTTCTTTACCACCGTTGGCGGAGGGGATTGCTTGATGGAATTTATGGAATAAAAAATAAATACACACAAGCAGTCACATCGAGAAGAGATTCCAGAGAGAATAACAGTGAGCGTTACCATTAGGAAGCGCAAAATAATCTAGAAATATAGTATAGCGAGGGTAAAAATAATTATGTATAAAACAGTTCTGTGTATTATGTATTCACCGGGTTTAATAGTCCAGAGGAAATGATTGACTTTTATTGTAATTAATAATTGCAAACAAAAAATTTTGGAAAACTTGGATTGTGTTGATACATTATAGTTTGGATTGTTGTGTTGATACATTATAGTTTGTATTGTGTTTGTGTTGATACATTATAGTTTGTATTGTGTTTGTGTTGATACATTATAGTTTGGATTGTTGTTGTGTTGATACATTATAGTTTGGATTGATGTGTTGATACATTATAGTTTGGATTGTTGTGTTGATACATTATAGTTTGGATTGTTGTGTTGATACATTATAGTTTGGATTGATGTGTTGATACATTATAGTTTGGATTGTTGTTGTGTTGATACATTATAGTTTGGGAACGTTGTTGTATTTATATATTATAGTTTGGAACGTTGTTGTCTTGATACATTATAGTTTGGATTGTGTTGATACATTATAGTTTGGATTGTGTTGATACATTATAGTTTGGATTGATGTGTTGATACATTATAGTTTGTATTGTGTTTGTGTTGATACATTATAGTTTGGATTGTTGTTGTGTTGATACATTATAGTTTGTATTGTGTTTGTGTTGATACATTATAGTTTGGATTGTTGTGTTTATATATTATAGTTTGGGACGTTGTTGTCTTGATACATTCTGGTTCGGATTGTGTTGATACATAATAGTTTGTATTGTGTTTGTGTTGATACATTATAGTTTGGGATTGTTGTTGTATTGGTAAATTATAGTTTGGATTACTGTGTTGGTACATTATACTTTGTATTGTGTTTGTGTTGATACATTATAGTTTGTATTGTGTTTGTGTTGATACATTATAGTTTGGGATTGTTGTTGTATTGGTAAATTATAGTTTGGATTGCTGTGTTGGTACATCATACTTTGTATTGTGTTTTTGTTGATACATTACTGTTCTATTTACTTTTCTTTGTTGCTCTAATTGGCCAATAAGAAGCCCCCACCCAAGACAATTGAAGAGAAGGAAGGGGAGAATTTGTGACATTGTTATGTAAATGTCTTGTACATGACATCTCAGAGCTGCCCTCCTTGTCTTACATGTGAAAAGATGTTTTCAATGTCGCATGTAATTATTCAGAGACTGGGACCCTGCAGATGATGAGGGAATGGGTTAGGACATTTGGAGGTGACATTTAGAAGTCATTAGTAATTACATTGTAATACACATGTCATCAGTAATGCCCAGGCTGTAATACACATAATGGAAAATCTCACAAATCGCACAAATAGCAATAGGACACATCCTATTAACAAGGAGAATTGTTACACCTGGATTCACAGTTAGCGGGGGGGGGGGGGGGGCACACAGCGACTTTTTGTGCCCCTTTTCATTGATATTAAGTATTGAGTGACAGCCGAGGGCTACAGGATTTCACCAAACACGTTGTCTTGTTATTGTTAATACGGCTGTATACTGCTGCGGTAGCTCCAAAGGTAAAATGAGTTACAAAAAGTCTCTATGTCTACATTTAAATTAAAAAATACATCACAGCACAAGGGACAGTAGCCAATATACTAACAGTGCCCCCAGTAGCCAATACTTACAGTGCAACAGAATTGTTTCCTGCCACCAATATATACACACATATACGAACATAGTGACAGTGCCACCACATATATACATACCATATAGTAGCAGTGCCCCCAGTAGCCAATAGTTATATTGCTCCCCTTAATACTCAACAGTCACAATGCCCCAATATCCAATAGTTACAGTGCCCCCACAGTAGCCAATATAGTAACAGTGCTCCCAGTAGCCAATAGTCACAGTGCCCCCACAGTAGCCAATATAGTAACAGTGCCCCCAGTAGCCAATAGTTACAGTGCCCCCCCCTTAGTACTCAACAGTCACAGTGCCCCAATAGCCAATAGTCACAGTGCCCTCGGAGCAGAAAATACAGTTACAGTTTCCCCAGTAAATAGTAACAGTGCCCTTAGTAGCAAAAAGTCATATTGCCACCAAAGAGTAGTTAACAGTAGCAGTGCCCCAGCAGCCAATAGTGGCAGGCCCACACAGTGGCCAATATAGTAACAGAGATCCAGTGGCCAATAGTCACAGTGCACCCACAGTAGCCAATATAGTAACAGTGCCCCCAGTAGCCAATAGTTACAGTGCCCCCCTTAATACTCAACAGTCACAATGCCCCAATATCCAATAGTTACAGTGCCCCCACAGTAGCCAATATAGTAACAGTGCTCCCAGTAGCCAATAGTCACAGTGCCCCCACAGTAGCCAATATAGTAACAGTGCCCCCAGTAGCCAATAGTTACAGTGCCCCCCCCTTAGTACTCAACAGTCACAGTGACCCAATAGCCAATAGTCACAGTGCCCCCAAGGTAGCCAATATAGTAACAGTGCCCCCCTTAGTACTCAACAGTCACAGTGCCCTAATATCCAAAAGTCACAGTGCCCCCACAGTAGCCAATATAGTAACTGTGCCCCAATATTACAGCGCTCCCCTTATACTCAACAGTCACAGTGCCCCAACAGATAATAGTCACAGTGCCCCCACATGAGCCAAGAAATAAAAATGTAAAAAGTGTATATTTGCCTTTTGCTCCTATCCTACGTAGCTGTATCTGCTTGTGTCTTCACACAGGAGTATGCATTCTCATCATCTCGTCCTCCTGTTTCAGCCCACAGTTGGGAACTGGTGTAGTACTCATTGTACCAACCTGTACCACAGTACATTCCTTCTCAAAGGTCACAGACGAGCCCTAGAAGATGCATGATGGGGGGCGACAAGGCGGGGGGCCAATGGCTGCTCTGCTGCCCACTATACCAAGGATGGGAAACTGAAGTATGTATAGCTTTTTGCCCCTGTATAAACATAGACATAGCCGATTCTCGTCTGTGCTCTGGTGTTTGGGGCAGATTTATCCATCTGCCTAAGAGTAAGAATGTGCTTAGTTGCCCTTGGCAACCAATTACAGCTCCCCTTTAAAATATTCATGAGCACTGGTAAAATGAAAGCTGAGCTGTAATTGGTTGCTGTGGGAAACTAAGCACATTCTTACTCTTAGGCAGATGGATAAATCTGCCCCATTTATTCCAATGAATGAATGAATTGGTCCGTGAAAACACAGACAATACCTAGTAGTATCACCCCTTACTAACATGACTTTATGCTTACACAGCCTGGAAAGTATTGCGAGGGGCACCTATGGACCCATTGGGGTAAGTCTATGGGAAATACAACACTACATAAGTGTTGTATATCTAGAACACTCCAGACCTAGAACATTGAGCTGATGTTTGCATATCTAGAACAAATCATTCATATATGAATAGCTGAAATATAATGTCATTGTACCTTTATCTAGAACAGTAGATTGAGGTTTGCATAGTTAGAACATTTTCCTGTTGGCATATCTAGAACATTACAGTCAACTGAAACAGGTTCACATTGCTTCCATCCCTAGAACACTGAACGGATGTTTGCAAAACTAGAACACTGCATTAGTATAGATACACCTAGAACCCTGCATCAATCAATGTGTATCTAAGTGTTACATTGTATCTATATCTAGAACACTAAATTGATGTTCTTATATCCAAATCACTATTAATCTAAGCAGTGGCTAGTACACCCTGTTCATGTAGAAATACCCGGAACATTATCGGGACCCAAAAATTACATCTAGTCCTTAATTGCCAAATATTAAAGGAATTTCCAGGGGACTCAAACACCAATGAGAATTGGCACAGTATTCCTAAATTATACAATTTGGCCTCTGCGACAGGGTCCCAATTGGGATTGAGCAAACCCACTCAGGTTTGGGTTCTCCAATGTTAGAACAAAAAGTTCTATTCGATACCTGAATGTGAACAGTAACACCCAATGGTGAAACCCATGATGGGTGCTGTGGGTGCACTACCATTTTTTCTAGGATCGTTGCTCCCCAGTGAGAACGATGATCCTCCGGAAAATAAATGACGATCCTCGGAAAAATGTGTCTCTTTCGGCGGCATTTATAGAGGGTAACATGATTGGTGCCAGCGCCCATGGCAGGTGTTACGGGGGTAGGGTGGGCCGGAACACCTTACCCACACCCAGACTTCTGGTTGAAGTCCATGTTCAGTTTTGGGGACCCCCATTGAGGTGGAGCATTTACACAACATGTGTCACCTGTCTTTCTGCTTCGCTCCCTGACCATCTCCCCCAGAAAAAAGGGTGGTCGGCTCCATCTTCTCCGTGTATCTCTCTTAATTTCACAACTGATTGAATCGCAACGACACAAGAAAAAATTAAAATTTTTCTACTATACGCAATCTAGGAACAAGGTAAAAATATCAGACTTCATTCGATAAAGAACCAGTGGTAATTCAACAACATGTGCAGGCTTTGTTACACCGCCCCCCGGTGGCTCCTGAGCGCTACTGCGTCCGTCCTCTATGATAACCGCTGGCCCCTTCTCCAGCCTTGGAGGAGTTTCTGGGAAAATAAATAATAAAGTGAGAATAAGAAAATAAGGGGCTGTTTTATTTGCTAATTCCCGTCTCTGGGGTGGAGGCTCGGGGCCGGTGTTAGAAGCCTTTTCCTTTCTGATGTCAGTTTAATTGTTCACTGTCAGGGGCACATCTCCAGATAACAAGCTTAGCAAATGATGTCTGCTGTTACAACACATTGATTAATATTTTACATGTTATTATCCTCTGTCCATTACGACAGCAAATTAAACTATAAATCACACCTTGTGCCGGTGTCAGCGCATCATAAATTGTCTCTGGCTCTGCCGCGCTCCGCCGCTGCGCTGTGCAAGGCCTCGCGCGTCGGTGAGAAAACAGTGTACAGGAAAGTGGCTGTGTGCTTTAGTCTGAATTATGGACTAGTCATCAGCACAAAATACATCAGGTCCGCTGAAAAATGGGGAGTTTGTTCTGCTATAAAGCAGAGGAAAACTAAGCATCTTGGTAAAACTTTAAAGCCGTAATGGTGAAACAATATGTTATCTCAAAAGATCTGGCGCCCGTTTCCCTACAATTACCGCGGTGGAGACGATAGTTCAGGCTGCGAAATGACCAATTCAGGGAGAAACGGGGGACGTCAAGGAGCGGCGAGGAAAGACGAGGAAAAAAAAAACCTAGACGGTAATATAAAGCGACATTGGGCTTAATGGCCACATGTATCTGCAATCTAGATAAACAAGGCCTGTACTTACAGCAGCAGCGGCCGGTGGTGGCGAACAAAGGAGGTCGCAGTCATGTGACCCCTGAAAGACAAATTTATCCTTATAGGAGCTGGAACACAGTATAATGCTATCCCACAATACAGATATAGAGCACAGCACAGACTATAGATATAGAGCACAGTACAGACTATAGATATAGAGCACAATACAGACTATAGATATAGAGCACAGTACAGACTATAGATATAGAGCACAGTACAGACTATAGATATAGAGCACAGTACAGACTATAGATATAGAGCACAATACAGACTATAGATATAGAGCACAGTACAGACTATAGATATAGAGCACAATACAGACTATAGATATAGAGCACAGTACAGACTATAGATATAGAGCACAGTACAGACTGTAGATATAGAGCACAGTACAGACTATAGATATAGAGCACAGTACAGACTATAGATATAGAGCACAGTACAGACTATAGATATAGAGCACAGTACAGACTATAGATATAGAGCACAGTACAGACTATAGATATAGAGCACAGTACAGACTATAGATATAGAGCACAATACAGACTATAGATATAGAGCACAGTACAGACTATAGATATAGAGCACAGTACAGACTATAGATATAGAGCACAGTACAGACTATAGATATAGAGCACAGCACAGACTATAGATATAGAGCACAGTACAGACTATAGATATAGAGCACAATACAGACTATAGATATAGAGCACAATACAGACTATAGATATAGAGCACAATACAGACTATAGATATAGAGCACAGTACAGACTATAGATATAGAGCACAATACAGACTATAGATATAGAGCACAGTACAGACTATAGATATAGAGCACAATACAGACTATAGATATAGAGCACAATACAGACTATAGATATAGAGCACAATACAGACTATAGATATAGAGCACAATACAGACTATAGATATAGAGCACAGTACAGACTATAGATATAGAGCACAATACAGACTATAGATATAGAGCACAATACAGACTATAGATATAGAGCACAGTACAGACTATAGATATAGAGCACAGTACAGACTATAGATATAGAGCACAGTACAGACTATAGATATAGAGCGCAGTACAGACTATAGATATAGAGCGCAGTACAGACTATAGATATAGAGCGCAGTACAGACTATAGATATAGAGCGCAGTACAGACTATAGATATAGAGCACAGTACAGACTATAGATATAGAGCACAATACAGACTATAGATATAGAGCACAGTACAGACTATAGATATAGAGCACAATACAGACTATAGATATAGAGCACAATACAGACTATAGATATAGAGCACAGTACAGACTATAGATATAGAGCACAGCACAGACTATAGATATAGAGCACAGCACAGACTATAGATATAGAGCACAGTACAGACTATAGATATAGAGCACAATACAGACTATAGATATAGAGCACAATACAGACTATAGATATAGAGCACAGTACAGACTATAGATATAGAGCACAGTACAGACTATAGATATAGAGCACAGTACAGACTATAGATATAGAGCACAATACAGACTATAGATATAGAGCACAATACAGACTATAGATATAGAGCACAATACAGACTATAGATATAGAGCACAGTACAGACTATAGATATAGAGCACAGTACAGACTATAGATATAGAGCACAGTACAGACTATAGATATAGAGCACAATACAGACTATAGATATAGAGCACAATACAGACTATAGATATAGAGCACAGTACAGACTATAGATATAGAGCACAGTACAGACTATAGATATAGAGCACAGCACAGACTATAGATATAGACTACAGTACAGACTATAGATATAGAGCACAGTACAGACTATAGATATAGAGTATTAGAGTGATTACATCTCTCCAGGGACAGAACCTGTAACCGGCTGCAGGGAGCACAGAGCACAGCAGTGTGAGGACAGGCCCCCAGTGCACTTGGAGGACCTACAATTCTAGAATATAAATCCACATTGCACAGTTCTGCTGCTACTAAAACATCCACACAGATATGATTACCCCAATCTCCAGGGACAATACATAACACTATGGTCAGAACCTCTGACAGATCCTTTTATACGGATGACATAATTCCCTCTTCTGTTCTCACTAATAAGCCCCTCAGCACTTCCTGTACCGGGGGTCCCTGGGGCTCCGGCCCCCCCTGTACATTAGATTAATATCACATGAACGATTGTTTATGTTTTTCAGACCTTGATGAGTGTCAGCCGTCCATTACTGATGAGCGGATAATCCAATCCCAGTGTCACAGCGAGGCCTCAACTCCACAGAATCAACACTCATAGAAATAACGTAATAACATTAGCGCAAAATACGAGCCACGCACTGAAGTTCCTGGAAACACTGAGCCAGGGGGCAGACGGGAGGAAGACGACCCCTGTACAGGACAAGGACAAGTACTGCAAGGAGACAGAGGTGTTACATTATATCCACTACATCATGTGTATCCAATGTATCATCCTCCAGAGCTGCACTCACTATTCTGCTGCTGGTGCAGTCACTGTGTACATACATGACATTACTTATCCTGTACTGATCCTGAGTTACATCCTGTATTATACCCCAGAGCTGCACTCACTATTCTGCTGCTGGTGCAGTCACTGTGTACATACATGACATTACTTATCCTGTACTGATCCTGAGTTACATCCTGTATTATACTCCAGAGCTGCACTCACTATTCTGCTGCTGGTGCAGTCACTGTGTACATTCATGACATTACTTATCCTGTACTGATCCTGAGTTACATCCTGTATTATACTCCAGAGCTGCACTCACTATTCTGCTGCTGGTGCAGTCACTGTGTACATACATGACATTACTTATCCTGTACTGATCCTGAGTTACATCCTGTATTATACTCCAGAGCTGTACTCACTATTCTGCTGCTGGTGCAGTCACTGTGTACATACATGACATTACTTATCCTGTACTGATCCTGAGTTACATCCAGTATTATACTCCAGAGCTGCACTCACTATTCTGCTGCTGGTGCAGTCACTGTGTACATACATGACATTACTTATCCTGTACTGATCCTGAGTTACATCCTGTATTATACCCCAGAGCTGCACTCACTATTATGCTGCTGGTGCAGTCACTGTGTACATACATGACATTACTTATCCTGTACTGATCCTGCGTTACATTCTGTATTATACTCCAGAGCTGCACTCACTATTCTGCTGCTGGTGCAGTCACTGTGTACATACATGACATTACTTATCCTGTACTGATCCTGAGTTACTTCCAGTATTATACCCCAGAGCTGCACTCACTATTATGCTGCTGGTGCAGTCACTGTGTACATACATGACATTACTTATCCTGTACTGATCCTGCGTTACATTCTGTATTATACTCCAGAGCTGCACTCACTATTCTGCTGCTGGTGCAGTCACTGTGTACATACATGACATTACTTATCCTGTACTGATCCTGAGTTACTTCCAGTATTATACCCCAGAGCTGCACTCACTATTCTGCTGCTGGTGCAGTCACTGTACATACATGAAATTACTTATCCTGTACAGATCCTGAGTTAAATCCTGTATTATACTCCAGAGCTGCACTCACTATTCTGCTGCTGGTACAGTCACTGTGTACATACATGACATTACTTATCCTGTACTGATCCTGAGTTACATCCTGTATTATACTCCAGAGCTGCACTCACTATTCTGCTGCTGGTGCAGTCACTGTACATACATGACATTACTTATCCTGTACTGATCCTGAGTTACATCCTGTATTATACCCCAGAGCTGCACTCACTATTCTGCTGCTGGTGCAGTCACTGTGTACATACATGACATTACTTATCCTGTACTGATCCTGAGTTACGTCCTGTATTATACTCCGGAGCTGCACTCACTATTCTGCTGCTGGTGCAGTCACTGTACATAAATGAAATTACTTATCCTGTACTGATCCTGAGTTACATCCTGTATTATACCCCAGAGCTGCACTCACTATTCTGCTGCTGGTGCAGTCACTGTGTACATACATGACATTACTTATCCTGTACTGATCCTGAGTTACATCCTGTATTATACCCCAGAGCTGCACTCACTATTATGCTGCTGGTGCAGTCACTGTGTACATACATGACATTACTTATCCTGTACTGATCCTGAGTTACATCCAGTATTATACCCCAGAGCTGCACTCACTATTCTGCTGCTGGTGCAGTCACTGTACATACATGAAATTACTTATCCTGTACTGATCCTGAGTTAAATCCTGTATTATACTCCAGAGCTGCACTCACTATTCTGCTGCTGGTACAGTCACTGTGTACATACATGACATTACTTATCCTGTACTGATCCTGAGTTACATCCTGTATTATACTTCAGAGCTGCACTCACTATTCTGCTGCTGGTGCAGTCACTGTGTACATACATGACATTACTTATCCTGTACTTATCCTGAGTTACATCCTGTATTATACCCCAGAGCTGCACTCACTATTCTGCTGCTGGTGCAGTCACTGTGTACATACATGACATTACTTATCCTGTACTGATCCTGAGTTACGTCCTGTATTATACTCCGGAGCTGCACTCACTATTCTGCTGCTGGGGCAGTCACTGTGTACATACATGACATTACTTATCCTGTACTGACCCTGAGTTACATCCAGTATTATACTCCAGAGCTGCACTCACTATTCTGCTGCTGGTGCAGTCACTGTGTACATACATGACATTACTTATCCTGTACTGATCCCGAGTTACATCCTGTATTATACTCCAGAGCTGCACTCACTATTCTGCTGCTGGTGCAGTCACTGTGTACATACATGACATTACTTATCCTGTACTGATCCTGAGTTACATCCTGTATTATACCCCAGAGCTGCACTCACTATTATGCTGCTGGTGCAGTCACTGTGTACATACATGACATTACTTATCCTGTACTGATCCTGAGTTACATTCTGAATTATACTCCAGAGCTGCACTCACTATTCTGCTGCTGGTGCAGTCACTGTGTACATACATGACATTACTTATCCGGTACTGATCCTGAGTTACATCCTGTATTATACTCCAGAGCTGTACTCACTATTCTGCTGCTGGTGCAGTCACTGTGTACATACATGACATTACTTATCCTGTACTGATCCTGAGTTACATCCAGTATTATACTCCAGAGCTGCACTCACTATTCTGCTGCTGGTGCAGTCACTGTGTACATACATGACATTACTTATCCTGTACTGATCCTGAGTTACATCCTGTATTATACCCCAGAGCTGCACTCACTATTATGCTGCTGGTGCAGTCACTGTGTACATACATGACATTACTTATCCTGTACTGATCCTGAGTTACATTCTGTATTATACTCCAGAGCTGCACTCACTATTCTGCTGCTGGTGCAGTCACTGTGTACATACATGACATTACTTATCCTGTACTGATCCTGAGTTACATCCTGTATTATACTCCAGAGCTGCACTCACTATTCTGCTGCTGGTGCAGTCACTGTGTACATTCATGACATTACTTATCCTGTACTGATCCTGAGTTACATCCTGTATTATACTCCAGAGCTGCACTCACTATTCTGCTGCTGGTGCAGTCACTGTGTACATACATGACATTACTTATCCTGTACTGATCCTGAGTTACATCCTGTATTATACTCCAGAGCTGTACTCACTATTCTGCTGCTGGTGCAGTCACTGTGTACATACATGACATTACTTATCCTGTACTGATCCTGAGTTACATCCAGTATTATACTCCAGAGCTGCACTCACTATTCTGCTGCTGGTGCAGTCACTGTGTACATACATGACATTACTTATCCTGTACTGATCCTGAGTTACATCCTGTATTATACCCCAGAGCTGCACTCACTATTATGCTGCTGGTGCAGTCACTGTGTACATACATGACATTACTTATCCTGTACTGATCCTGAGTTACATTCTGTATTATACTCCAGAGCTGCACTCACTATTCTGCTGCTGGTGCAGTCACTGTGTACATACATGACATTACTTATCCTGTACTGATACTGAGTTACATCCAGTATTATACCCCAGAGCTGCACTCACTATTCTGCTGCTGGTGCAGTCACTGTACATACATGAAATTACTTATCCTGTACTGATCCTGAGTTAAATCCTGTATTATACTCCAGAGCTGCACTCACTATTCTGCTGCTGGTACAGTCACTGTGTACATACATGACATTACTTATCCTGTACTGATCCTGAGTTACATCCTGTATTATACTTCAGAGCTGCACTCACTATTCTGCTGCTGGTGCAGTCACTGTGTACATACATGGCATTACTTATCCTGTACTGATCCTGAGTTACATCCTGTATTATACTCCAGAGCTGCACTCACTATTCTGCTGCTGGTGCAGTCACTGTACATACATGACATTACTTATCCTGTACTGATCCTGAGTTACATCCTGTATTATACCCCAGAGCTGCACTCACTATTCTGCTGCTGGTGCAGTCACTGTGTACATACATGACATTACTTATCCTGTACTGATCCTGAGTTACGTCCTGTATTATACTCCGGAGCTGCACTCACTATTCTGCTGCTGGTGCAGTCACTGTACATAAATGAAATTACTTATCCTGTACTGATCCTGAGTTACATCCTGTATTATACCCCAGAGCTGCACTCACTATTCTGCTGCTGGTGCAGTCACTGTGTACATACATGACATTACTTATCCTGTACTGATCCTGAGTTACATCCTGTATTATACCCCAGAGCTGCACTCACTATTATGCTGCTGGTGCAGTCACTGTGTACATACATGACATTACTTATCCTGTACTGATCCTGAGTTACATCCAGTATTATACCCCAGAGCTGCACTCACTATTCTGCTGCTGGTGCAGTCACTGTACATACATGAAATTACTTATCCTGTACTGATCCTGAGTTAAATCCTGTATTATACTCCAGAGCTGCACTCACTATTCTGCTGCTGGTACAGTCACTGTGTACATACATGACATTACTTATCCTGTACTGATCCTGAGTTACATCCTGTATTATACTTCAGAGCTGCACTCACTATTCTGCTGCTGGTGCAGTCACTGTGTACATACATGACATTACTTATCCTGTACTGATCCTGAGTTACGTCCTGTATTATACTCCGGAGCTGCACTCACTATTCTGCTGCTGGGGCAGTCACTGTGTACATACATGACATTACTTATCCTGTACTGACCCTGAGTTACATCCTGTATTATACCCCAGAGCTGCACTCACTATTCTGCTGCTGGTGCAGTCACTGTGTACATACATGACATTACTTATCCTGTACTGATCCTGAGTTACATCCAGTATTATACACCGGAGCTGCACTCACTATTCTGCTGCCGGTGCAGTCACTGTGTACATACATGACATTACTTATCCTGTACTGATCCTGAGTTACATCCAGTATTATACACCGGAGCTGCACTCACTATTCTGCTGCTGGTGCAGTCACTGTACATAAATGAAATTACTTATCCTGTACTGATCCTGAGTTACATCCTGTATTATACCCCAGAGCTGCACTCACTATTCTGCTGCTGGTACAGTCACTGTGTACATACATGACATTACTTATCCTGTACTGATCCTGAGTTACATCCAGTATTATACACCGGAGCTGCACTCACTATTCTGCTACTGGTGCAGTCACTGTACATACATGACATTACTTATCCTGTACTGATCCTGAGTTACGTCCTGTATTATACTCCGGAGCTGCACTCACTATTCTGCTGCTGGTGCAGTCACTGTGTACATACATGACATTACTTATCCTGTACTGATCCTGAGTTACATCCTGTATTATACCCTAGAGCTGCACTCACTATTCTGCTGGTGCAGTCACTGTGTACATACATGACATTACTTATCCTGTACTGATCCTGAGTTACATCCTGTATTATACCCCAGAGCTGCACTCACTATTCTGCTGCTGGTGCAGTCACTGTACATACATGACATTACTTATCCTGTACTGATCCTGAGTTACATCCTGTATTATACCCCAGAGCTGCACTCACTATTCTGCTGCTGGTGCAGTCACTGTACATACATGACATTACTTATCCTGTACTGATCCTGAGTTACATCCTGTATTATACTCCAGAGCTGCACTCACTATTCTGCTGCTGGTGCAGTCACTGTGTACATACATGACATTACTTATCCTGTACTGATCCTGAGTTACATCCTGTATTATACCCCAGAGCTGCACTCACTATTCTGCTGCTGGTGCAGTCACTGTGTACATACATGACATTACTTATCCTGTACTGATCCTGAGTTACATCCTGTATTATACTCCAGAGCTGTACTCACTATTCTGCTGCTGGTGCAGTCACTGTGTACATACATGACATTACTTATCCTGTACTGATCCTGAGTTACATCCAGTATTATACTCCAGAGCTGCACTCACTATTCTGCTGCTGGTGCAGTCACTGTGTACATACATGACATTACTTATCCTGTACTGATCCTGAGTTACATCCTGTATTATACCCCAGAGCTGCACTCACTATTATGCTGCTGGTGCAGTCACTGTGTACATACATGACATTACTTATCCTGTACTGATCCTGAGTTACATTCTGTATTATACTCCAGAGCTGCACTCACTATTCTGCTGCTGGTGCAGTCACTGTGTACATACATGACATTACTTATCCTGTACTGATACTGAGTTACATCCAGTATTATACCCCAGAGCTGCACTCACTATTCTGCTGCTGGTGCAGTCACTGTACATACATGAAATTACTTATCCTGTACTGATCCTGAGTTAAATCCTGTATTATACTCCAGAGCTGCACTCACTATTCTGCTGCTGGTACAGTCACTGTGTACATACATGACATTACTTATCCTGTACTGATCCTGAGTTACATCCTGTATTATACTTCAGAGCTGCACTCACTATTCTGCTGCTGGTGCAGTCACTGTGTACATACATGGCATTACTTATCCTGTACTGATCCTGAGTTACATCCTGTATTATACTCCAGAGCTGCACTCACTATTCTGCTGCTGGTGCAGTCACTGTACATACATGACATTACTTATCCTGTACTGATCCTGAGTTACATCCTGTATTATACCCCAGAGCTGCACTCACTATTCTGCTGCTGGTGCAGTCACTGTGTACATACATGACATTACTTATCCTGTACTGATCCTGAGTTACGTCCTGTATTATACTCCGGAGCTGCACTCACTATTCTGCTGCTGGTGCAGTCACTGTACATAAATGAAATTACTTATCCTGTACTGATCCTGAGTTACATCCTGTATTATACCCCAGAGCTGCACTCACTATTCTGCTGCTGGTGCAGTCACTGTGTACATACATGACATTACTTATCCTGTACTGATCCTGAGTTACATCCTGTATTATACCCCAGAGCTGCACTCACTATTATGCTGCTGGTGCAGTCACTGTGTACATACATGACATTACTTATCCTGTACTGATCCTGAGTTACATCCAGTATTATACCCCAGAGCTGCACTCACTATTCTGCTGCTGGTGCAGTCACTGTACATACATGAAATTACTTATCCTGTACTGATCCTGAGTTAAATCCTGTATTATACTCCAGAGCTGCACTCACTATTCTGCTGCTGGTACAGTCACTGTGTACATACATGACATTACTTATCCTGTACTGATCCTGAGTTACATCCTGTATTATACTTCAGAGCTGCACTCACTATTCTGCTGCTGGTGCAGTCACTGTGTACATACATGACATTACTTATCCTGTACTTATCCTGAGTTACATCCTGTATTATACCCCAGAGCTGCACTCACTATTCTGCTGCTGGTGCAGTCACTGTGTACATACATGACATTACTTATCCTGTACTGATCCTGAGTTACGTCCTGTATTATACTCCGGAGCTGCACTCACTATTCTGCTGCTGGGGCAGTCACTGTGTACATACATGACATTACTTATCCTGTACTGACCCTGAGTTACATCCTGTATTATACCCCAGAGCTGCACTCACTATTCTGCTGCTGGTGCAGTCACTGTGTACATACATGACATTACTTATCCTGTACTGATCCTGAGTTACATCCAGTATTATACACCGGAGCTGCACTCACTATTCTGCTGCCGGTGCAGTCACTGTGTACATACATGACATTACTTATCCTGTACTGATCCTGAGTTACATCCAGTATTATACACCGGAGCTGCACTCACTATTCTGCTGCTGGTGCAGTCACTGTACATAAATGAAATTACTTATCCTGTACTGATCCTGAGTTACATCCTGTATTATACCCCAGAGCTGCACTCACTATTCTGCTGCTGGTACAGTCACTGTGTACATACATGACATTACTTATCCTGTACTGATCCTGAGTTACATCCAGTATTATACACCGGAGCTGCACTCACTATTCTGCTACTGGTGCAGTCACTGTACATACATGACATTACTTATCCTGTACTGATCCTGAGTTACGTCCTGTATTATACTCCGGAGCTGCACTCACTATTCTGCTGCTGGTGCAGTCACTGTACATACATGACATTACTTATCCTGTACTGATCCTGAGTTACATCCTGTATTATACTCCAGAGCTGCACTCACTATTCTGCTGCTGGTGCAGTCACTGTGTACATACATGACATTACTTATCCTGTACTGATCCTGAGTTACATCCTGTATTATACCCCAGAGCTGCACTCACTATTCTGCTGCTGGTGCAGTCACTGTGTACATACATGACATTACTTATCCTGTACTGATCCTGAGTTACATCCCGTATTATACACCAGAGCTGCACTCACTATTCTGCTGCTGGTGCAGTCACTGTGTACATACATGACATTACTTATCCTGTACTGATCCTGAGTTACATTCTGTATTATACTCCAGAGCTGCACTCACTATTCTGCTGCTGGTGCAGTCACTGTGTACATACATGACATTACTTATCCTGTACTGATCCTGAGTTACATTCTGTATTATACTCCAGAGCTGCACTCACTATTCTGCTGCTGGTGCAGTCACTGTGTACATACATGACATTACTTATCCTGTACTGATCCTGAGTTACATCTTGTATTATACTCCAGAGCTGCACTCACTATTCTGTCCAGTTCGGTGAATTCAGTGGACACGGTGCAGCGCCTCATTTACCCTCTTGGGGCGCTGTAGGGAAACTGAACACTTACCCTATGAACCTTTCTCTACTTTGGGTGGATTGTTTGGTCCCGGGGTATCTTGTGATCTTGTTCTTGCAAACAAAAAATTACGAAGAAATATTGTAAATGTGTTGGGCCACGAGAGTCCACGCCTCCTAAGCTCCTCCTACACTCCGCCCATTTGTCAGATAGAAAAATATTGGTTTCAAAAGAGCAAGAAGCCGCTGAAAACAACTTCTCAAAAATTGTCAACTTGCAAAATTTCCTCATGGGATAAAGTCCTTGTTGTCTGAGAAAGCGGGGAAAAAACGGGAAAAATCTCCAAGTTAAATACAAAAATAATCCCTTTATTTATTACGGGATAATACAAAAATTCCAAAAAAAATCCCTTAAAAATCTACAGCTTCACATATGTCCAATTTGCATGTATTCACAATCAATATTAACATTTTCAATGTTTTTATTAATTTTTTTAATGGAATTTTTTAATTGTTTTGATGACATTTTTGCAGCCCCCCCCCCCCACCTGCGTAAGGTTTACCTCGGCGCCGGTACAGGATTGTCTGCTATATTTTAATTCCGCAGCTTATGAGATTTCTGTCCCTCCCATACAATGGGACATTATGACGAGCAGCTGCTCTCGAGGGGGCCGTTCTGATCCAGATAATCAGGGGGGGGGGGCATATGTTTATCAGGAGATCTGCAGATATCGCCAATTATTTGTCTTGTGCCAAACAATGGAAAAAGGGGTCAGGGAAAAGCCTAATGCACAGAGCACAATCCTGAGCGCCAGGCCTTTATGGCAGCAGACGGAGGCTGTGCAGACACAGGACTTCTTAGTATAGATAAGGATAAAGCTGTGAACCTGCCCACATGCAAGAAGTCACTGTCAGCTAAACAGCCCCCCCCTAAGAATAACTTAGGTAAAAAGTGCGGACGATGTGTTAAAGGGAACCTATCAGCAGCTGTGAGCATGTAGAGATGTGTAATCAGACCTTTGTGTATGCAGTTAGTAGCAGCAGGACTGTGATTTATGTAATTATATTCCAGGATTGAAGTTTCTCCAAGTGCACAGGAGGAAGGGGTATCCTAACACTGCTGTGCTCTGCGCTCTCTAAAGCCAGTGTTATGTATAATCCTAGGAGATAAGTGTAATCAGACCTTTGTGTATGTTGTTAGTAGCAGCAGGACTGTGATATATTTATTTAGATTTCAGGATTCATTGTCTGTTCTCCAAGCAGCACTTGGGGCATATCTCACACTGCTGTCCCTCTGCAGCCAGTGTTATGTTCTGTCCCTGTAGATAAGCGTAATTAGTCCTTTGTGTATGTTGGTAGTAGCAGCAGGACTGTGATATATGGATTCCAGGATTGTAGCTTCTCAAAGTGAACTGGGGGTCAGTCCTCACACTGCTGTGCTCTGTGCTCTCTGCAGCCAGTGTTAGGTATTGCCCCTGTAATTATTGCACATAGGTTTGATTACACAGGGCTCTGCAGAGCTCATCTGCGCTGCTTTACAATGGTTAATAAGTGTAATCAGACATTTATGTATGCTACTAGTAGCAGCAGGACTGTGCACTTGGAACATGTACTCACACTGCTGTTTTCTCTTTGTTTTTGCTATTGGTAGCCTAAGGACTGAGATATATACACATTTATTTTCCAGGATTGTATCTTCTCCAAGTGCACGTGAGGCATGCCCTCACACTGCTGTGCTCTGTGCTCTCTGCAAGCAGTGTTAGGAATTGTCCCTAGAGATAATGAAAACTTGGCGTTTGTTGCTAGTGGGTTTCAAGTTAAAGAATTGTTTAAGGTAGTGAATAGTATTTTACTGCAGAGAGCACAGCAGTGTTAGGACACCTCCCAGTGCACCGGAGGAGACTACAATCCTGGGATAAAAATCCATATTTCACAGTCCTGTTGTTACTAACAACAAACACAAAGGTCTGATTACACGTCTTTCCATAGAGAATACATAACACTGGCTGCAGAGAGCACAGAGCACAGCAGTGTGAGGTCTGATTAAACATCTCTCCAGGGACAATACATAACACTGGCTGCACAGAGCACAGAGCACAGCAGTGTGAGGTCTGATTACACATCTCTCCAGGGACAATACATAACACTGGCAGCACAGAGCACAGAGCACAGCAGTGTGAGGTCTGATTACACATCATTCCAGGGACAATACATAACACTGGCTGCAGAGAGCACAGAGCACAGCAGCATGAGGTCTGATTACACATCTCTCCAGGGACAATACATAACACTGGCTGCAGAGAGCACAGAGCACAGCAGTGTAAGGTCTGATTACACATCTCTCCAGGGACAATACATAACACTGGCTGCAGAGAGCACAGAGCATAGCAGTGTAAGGTCTGATTACACATCTCTCCAGGGACAATACATAACACTGGCTGCAGAGAGCACAGAGCACAGCAGTGTGAGGTCTGATTACACATCTCTCCAGGGACAATACATAACACTGGCTGCACAGTGCACAGAGCACAGCAGTGTGAGGTCTGATTACACATCTCTCCAGGGACAATACATAACACTGGCTGCACAGAGCACAGCAGTTTGAGGTCTGATTACACATCATTCCAGGGACAATACATAACACTGGCTGCAGAGAGCACAGAGCACAGCAGCATGAGGTCTGATTACACATCTCTCCAGGGACAATACATAACACTGGCTGCAGAGAGCACAGAGCACAGCAGTGTGAGGTCTGATTACACATCTCTCCAGGGACAATACATAACACTGGCTGCACAGAGCACAGCAGTGTGAGGTCTGATTACACATCTCTCCAGGGACAGTACATAACACTGGCTGCACAGAACACAGCAGTGTGAGGTCTGATTACACATCTCTCCAGGGACAATACATAACACTGGCTGCACAGAGCACAGCAGTTTGAGGTCTGATTACACATCATTCCAGGGACAATACATAACACTGGCTGCAGAGAGCACAGAGCACAGCAGCATGAGGTCTGATTACACATCTCTCCAGGGACAATACATAACACTGGCTGCAGAGAGCACAGAGCACAGCAGTGTGAGGTCTGATTACACATCTCTCCAGGGACAATACATAACACTGGCTGCACAGAGCACAGCAGTGTGAGGTCTGATTACACATCTCTCCAGGGACAGTACATAACACTGGCTGCACAGAACACAGCAGTGTGAGGACACACCACCCAGTGCACTAGAATCATGGAATATAAATCCTTATATCACAGTTCTGCTGCTACTAACATCATGCATAAAGGTCTCATAATATGCAAATATGTTTTCCAGGATGGGATAAGGGGGGCAATGCCTGACACTGGCTGCAGTCTACATGGTGAATGTTACTGACAGGGTCCCTTTTAAGAAGTGATGGCACAAGTGACAGAAGTCATTATTCATCCATGTTCTTAGGTCATTTCTAAAGAAGGACAGCAAGCAGAGATGGTGAAAATGGAAAGAGTAACGAATACAACTAACATTGATTTGCTGGAAATGGAATATCCCTTTAAGAATCTTGTATCAAAAGGTGAAATTGTATTTTTGGAAAATTCGTCAGGAAGCGATGTCGCCGTGCGGTTGGTAAATGTCAGACAATTCGTGGAGGTCTTCACTTTCACATCTGGTAAATACTTTGTGGCATTGTGTCGCCGCAGAAGGATGATTGGGATATTTTCACTTGGGGTAGGTGACTCGGGTAGGTGGCTCGGCCTCGGGGGTGTCGCAGCCATTCAGCAGACGCGGCACATGATACTATTATACAGATCTTACATCAGAGGTCAAGTGACCGTAATAACACGAGATGTAGAAGGAGCTTCTATCTATCCCTGGGATGAGAATGACATGAAACCGACATAATATCCAAGGTGAGATGAAAGTAAAATGAACACTTCACCTGCTGATGGGTAACGTGACCCCAACCCATCCATAATCATATCCACATCAGCCGGAGATACATCCACCTCTCCAGATCCTTCCTACATATTAACCCTGAACTGCAGGAAGGAATATATTCACCGGGAAATGTTTGTGTAAAAATAGAGAGAAACATGAAGTAGATAAATAGATAAGAGATAGATAGATAGATAGGAGATAGATAGGAGATAGATAGATAGATAGATAGATAGATAGATAGGAGATAGATAGATAGATAGATAGATAGATAGGAGATAGATAGATAGGAGATAGATAGATAGATATATAGATAGGAGATAGATAGATAGATAGATAGATAAAGTTTCAAAAACTGGCAGCACTCCGGCCAGTTTTTGAAACTTTATTACTGAGGCTCTCGGGCCAGAGGGCATCTGGACTTTGCACCCACCAGCATTGCGGTGCTGCTCCAAACTTTTTCACATATTAGATAGATAGATAGATAGATAGATAGGAGATAGATAGATAGATAGATAGATAGATAGGTAGGAGATAGATAGATAGATAGATAGGAGATAGATAGATAGATAGATAGATAGATAGATAGATAGATAGATAGATAGATAGATAGATATGAGATAGATAGGAGATATATAGATAGATAGAAATGAGATAGATAGATAGATAGATAGAAATGAGATAGATAGATAGATAGGATATAGATAGATAGGAGATAGATAGATAGATAGGAGATAGATAGGAGATAGGATATAGATAGATAGATAGATAGATAGATAGATAGATAGATAGATAGATAGATAGATCATGGTGCCCCTGGACCCCCAGCAGTCATCTTATCTATCACCAGTGCTGTGCTTTATGGGCACTTTGCAGTATAGATCGATAGATATGAGATAGATAAATATAAGAATTAGATAGAAGATAAATGTCGCAGGCCTCACCATACATTGGGCACAGCCTCGGACAGCTTCATTCCGCAAATTAAATGTTTAAAATGCAAACCAGAACCTCTCTTTCTAATATTTACCACATTTTATCTAATCTGACTTTTCAAAGTCCTCCAGTAGGGGGCAGTGTACAGCGTTCAGTGGCATCTCAGGAAACAAGCGATACTATAGACACCTTATTGGGGGCGGAGTTATGGGAGTGAATGTATCAAGATATCACTTGATGTTGAAAAACTTTTGAAAAATTGTTACATTGTATCTAAACCCTGGACTAGAAGCAAGCCCCGCCCACATGTGAACGCATGGATGGCGTAAATGGTTAATAAAAGAGGGTAAGAAACACAGGGGGGGGGGGGTCATTTACTAAGGCCCCGAATTGCTCGATTCCGTCGGGAATCCTGACAATTTCTGCTGAATTCCGCAGGGATTTTGGCGCACGAGATCAGATTGTGGTGCATCGGCGCTGTGTTGCATGTGACGGAAATCGGGGGGCATGGCCATCGGAAAACCCGACAGATTCGGAAAACCAGCGCAATTTGAAAAGCTTGACACGCGCTTACCTGCACCCAGCAACGAATGGTGAACTCCAGCGGACTTCAGCGCAGCAGCGACACCTGGTGGACATTGGGCGCACGACCTTAATGAGTCGCGGGAAGACCCGAATCCTCGACGGAGAACCCGCCGCTGGATCGCGACAGGACCGGGTAAGTGAATGACCCCCAAAATGTCAGACTATAATCCATCACAGCATCAGATGACAGCAGTGGGTCTTGGATGGTCAACTGGGCGGAGCCAAGCTCTATGTTCTGAAAAGATTGACACTTATTATTTGGGAACGGTGGGGACTATGGAAATATATAAAATCGGTGAAACAATGTAACAAACAAGATGAAGGTGACGAAAGGTCGTACAATCGTGTGACCTAACCCTGCGGGTGGGAGAAATATTTAGCATATCTATTACTGACTAGTTATAGCGCCCCCTCTCTCTATCCTTCCACAGCAGAGCATCCGTCACAGTATCGCCCGTCAGGCGGCCCCGGGGGGGGGGGGGGGCAGCGCTACAACATTTCAGTGTTGTTTATCGATCTCTGCCCTGCTGCTTAATAGTTTTTCCCAGTCCCCCTGAATGGCTTTTGTAAGCAATAGGGTTTGTACATGGGGTCCGATCAATACCTTTTATATTTACAATAAAATTGAAAATGCTTCTGTTGGGGGTGCGGGGCGGCATTTGTCATCGTTCAGCGAGGGAAAACGATGTCATTACCTGAATTAAAACATTTATTTCTGATTAAGAGAGTGTCCTATCTCATTAATTCTTCCCTTTCCAATAGAAGGGGGAATGGAATCCTATTGATTTTTGGACTTTTACACATCTCCGCTGCCTGGGAGATAATTGAGAAGTTAGCCAGAATAAATGAAGTTTCGAGTCTAGCGGTTTTCGGCAATCCCTTCCAAATTCAAGGTGCTTTTATGAAGCTGGATTTTAATTTGTTGGCCAGCCGGACCGCTGGGAGTTCTGCGGCTGAGTAAATTGGATTAAGAGTACAATCTCCTTTGAAGCATATCCCGGTGAATGGCCAGAGGGTTTGCTCCCCTCTGAGTAGCCACGGGGCCCTTGTAAGATTTGCACTAAGACAGCTTCTAAATTGCCCTCCTTCAAAAAACTCAAGACGAGCCTCAGGAAAAGGGGATTAGGAGACAAAAAATGGCTATTAACTCGGCCGCGCTCCGGCTCTTCATTGTCCTCCAAGAAACAACTTAGATCTAATCTCAGCTTGAACTAGACCTTCGTCCTGTCCCACTTAATTGATTTGACTTTATTAGGAGTAATGAGATTAAATATAAGCCCCGATTATTAGACGTCGCCTTTTCGGGGAGGGGGGGGGGGGGACTCGCGACTTGTCTACAGATTCCTTACGAGTCCTTTTCGGGTCCATTGAACTGACGATGTTTACAGATTATTTAAGGATTCCTGGGCTTGATCGGCACAGTAGATAGTGGACAGTTCTGGGTAAAAATTTTCAAAAATGTCCAAAATTTTATGGGACAAGAGGAAAACAGGTTTGTAGATTTTTAATGAGTCGTCTCAGATCCTATGAAAAGTCCATTGAACCCCTGACGTGGACATTTACATATTATTGTAAATTCAACGATTTGACTATACAAAATTTTTTTTAAAAAGTACCCAAATTTTATGGGGGCCAAAAAGGACCAAGTTTACAGTGAGATGAAAACAGATCCTTAATGAATCAGCTCAGATCTATGAAACCCCTGACATGGACATTTACATATTATTATTATGTTAAATTCAATGATTTGACTATATAAAAAAAATTGAAACAATATCCAAAATTTTATGGGCCTAAAAAGAACCAAATTTACAAATGAGATGAAAACGGGTTTGTAGGTTCTTAAAGAGTCGTCTCAGATCTTATGAATAGTCCATTATAAGCCCGACGTGGATATATACAAAATTATTCTAAATTCAATGATTTGACTATACAAAAATAAAAAAAAAAATACCCAAAATTTTATGGGTCCAAAAAGGACCAAGTTTAGAGTGAGATGAAAACAGTTTTGTAGATCCTTAATGAGTCATCTCTGATCTTATGAAGAGTCCATTATAAGCCCGTCGTGGACATTTACATATTATTATAAATTCAATGATTTGACTATATAAAAAAATGTAAACAATACCCAAAATTTTATGGGCCTAAAAAAGAACCAAATTTACAAGGAAATGAAAACAGGTTCGTAGATTCTTAAAGAGTCGTCTCAGATCTTAGGAAGAGTCCATTATACGCCCGACGTGGACACTTACAGATTATTAAGTTGAATGACTTGACTATTGATAAAATTTTCAAAAATATGCAAAATTTTTTGGAACCTAAATCGGGCCAGGGTTAGGGTGAGATGAAAACGGGTCTGTAGATTGTTAAATAGTAATTTCATATCTTTGGAGGGTCTATTATTATTATTATTATTATTATTATTATTATTATTAAATTATTATTATTATTATTATTATTAGATTATTATTATTATTAGTATTAGATTATAATTATTATTATTATTATTATTAGTATTAGATTATAATTATTATTAGTATTAGATTATTATTATTATTATTATTATTATTAGATTATTATTATTATTATTATTATTATTATTATTATTATTATTATTAGATTATTATTATTATTAGTATTAGATTATTATTATTATTATTAGTATTAGATTATTATTATTATTATTATTATTAGTATTAGATTATTATTATTATTAGTATTAGATTATTATTATTATTAGATTTTTATTGAGTTGAATGATTTAACTATACAAAACATGTTCAACAATTTATGGGTTGGATTTGGGGTGATGCCACACATGGCCTTTTGAACCCGGTTTTTGAGTCCGTTTTTAAGCAGTCAGGTTTTTAACAGGTTTTACCAATTATCTTAATTAAAACTGGTCAAAAATAGACGGCTTAAAGGGCACCTACCACCCCGATTCTACCTATAAAGGTAGAAGGGGTGGTAGGTGGATGGATGGGACGTGAGGAGAGCCCTTTTTTGGGCTAATCCTCACGTTCCGGGTGTCTTTTACAAAACTTTATTACATCTATATGCAAATTTTTTTATGCGGCTACTGGGGCGTGGAGTAGCCGGACATTAGGCTACTAGTCGCGGCTACTCCACGCCCCAGTAGCCACGTTACTCCTCCTACCAGATAATCTTCGGCGCGCAGCTCCTGGTAGCTGCGCGCCCTCGTCTGGGTCCCCTGCGTTCTGCCGGGACGTGAGGATTAGCCCAAAAAAGGGTTATCCTCACATCCCATCCATCCACCTACCACCCCTTCTACCTTTATAGGTAGAATCGGGGTGGTAGGTTCCCTTTAAAAAAGGACCAAAAACGGGTTCAAAACGCCACGTGTGGCATCACCCTCAGGGTTTTACAGGTTGTGTCTTTTGGAGATGACTCTTGTAGGTTCCTCAAGGTTTTCCTGGAGTCTTATTAAGAAACCATTGATTCAATGAAGTGACACTTTATGGATTATTGTAGGATTCATTCGATTCAATAATTGGAAGGTAACCAAACATTTTTTTAAAATTGCCATAAAAAATGTAAATGGTTGGGCTACGTTTAAGGTGAGAATTAAATGGGTCAAGTCGCCCTGGAGCTTGCTAAGTGTCTTTTGAATCAATGATATGGACATTTTTTGGAATATTCTAGAATCCAATTATAGGCAGTGTCCGTGTTACGTACAAGATAGGTTCCATAGGTTTGTTCTTAAGATGAATTTGTATGTAAGTCGAAACTGTATATTTTATCATTGTAGATCCAGACAAATTTTTTTTTTTTTTGCCCCAGTGACAAAATTTTGGAGTTTCAAAATTTTTTGCTGTACTTGGACCAAGGATGATCAATAAAGCTTCATCACAGACACCTTACAGCTGATCATTGCAACTTTGGACGAGAGTAACGTCCAGAGAGGTCACCAGAGGTCACAGGGGGCAGAGGGGTCTGTCTTTAACTAGAGGCCGTCTGTAAGTCGGGTGTTCTTAAGTAGGGGACCGCCTGTACTTGATTGATTGGAAGGTTTTTGAATTTTTGAAAAATTTCCATCAAAAACTCAACTTGTTTGGGCTAAGTTAAGGGTGAGATTCTCAACAAGTCGCCTTGGATCTTGCATAGACTCCTCTGAAACACCGATATCGATATCCGTTGGAGGATTCTGTGACTTGATCGATTGCAGTTGACAGAGATTGCAGAATTTTTTAAATATTCCGAAAATAGAAACAAATGTGCAAATGTAAGGGCCAAGTTTAAGGGGAGAGTGAAACAGATCAGTAGATTCTTAAAAAATTCTTAGTCAGTCCAAACCCTGCCATTGACATCTATGGACTATGGGAGAGGATTCTGGGCCTTGATAGATTAGACTGTGCACAATAAAGTTTTAATTATTTTTTTCTACGGAACAAGTTTGGGCTCAAATTTAATAGGGTTTGGCTTCAGGGTCAGACTACACAGGGTTTGTTTGTTACCTGATCTGTGTATTCGCTCCTGAAACATTGACTTCAAGACTTTTTGTAAAAGGCAACTTTTTTGCATTGTACATTCACTAGAAGAAAACTCTGGACTAATCACAGCAAGGACAAAACTAATTGGATCCTTGAGGCTGCCACATTTTAGTCTTGACCCTCTGCTATAATTCCAATCCTTGAGAAATGAGCTCAATATTAACGCCAGTTCTATATAATGGAATATATGTCAGAAGAGGTTGAGGACTGTAGGTCAGACTACACAGGGTTTGTTTGTTGTCTGTTGCCATAGAAACACATAGGTCTACAAAGTAACTATAGCAACAAAATTAAAATGTAAATTTGAATAATAACTTATAGTAAAATTATTATTGTAAAACATCCAGACCTGCATAAACGAGGCCAAACCAACCGGCTTCATTGAGTGTTATCAAGAGGACCCCAACTGCAATGTTCAGTCCTGACCCCACAAACCCCCACCCAGGTATCAGCCAGAAGTTTGGATTTGGGCTTGATGTATAGGCTTAGAATAGCTGGTTGATGGATCACTGAGCAGCCCATCCACCAGTTTTTCACCTTAAAGGGAACCTACCACCACAAATCTACCTATAAAGGTAGATTGGGTGGTAGGTGGATCAATGGGACGTGAGGATAGCCCTTTTAAGGGCTAATCCTCACGTCCCCACACTTTTTTGATAACTTTTATTAGACATATATTGAAATTTACTTATGCGGCTACTGGGGCGTGGAGTAGCCGCATCTGAGGTTACACGAGGCGGCTACTCCACGCCCCGGTAGCCTCTTTTCCCCTCCTACTCACCCATCTTCGGCGCGCAGCTCCGCGTAGCTGCGCGCCCTCGTCCGGCGATCCTGCCGTCTGCGCATGCGCAGAAGAGCAGGGCCGCGCCTGCACGGTCACTGCTCCGAAACAGGCGCAGGCCTGCTCTTCTGCGCATGCGCAGACGGCAGGATCGCCGGACGTGGATGGGTGAGTAGGAGGGGAAAAGAGGCTACCAGGGCGTGGAGTAGCCGCCTCGTGTAACCTCAGATGCGGCTACTCCACGCCCCAGTAGCCGCATAAGTAAATTTGAATATATGTCTAATAAAAGTTATCAAAAAAGTGTGGGGATGTAAGGATTAGCCCTTAAAAGGGCTATCCTCACGTCCCATTGGTCCACCTACCACCCAATCTACCTTTATAGGTAGATTTGTGGTGGTAGGTTCCCTTTAAGTTAAAGATGTTTTAAGAGTCATCACGGCCTCAAACACCCACCAGTAACACCCCCCTATCGGTGCTGTCAATGGCTTTGCTGGTGGCATTAGAGGGCTAAAACCCTTGACCGGTGCTGGCAGTTCTTGCTGGATGGTGCTGGGTGTTACCGGTGGACTGTTCACCAATATTATACTTGTTCAAATTTCAGATAAACTTGGGGAACCCAAACCTAGACAAGTCTACTCATCTCTTCTCCTACCTCCAGCATACCATCCCATAGTCAGGTGTGGATATAGACTGACATGGGCCCTGGGCTGTAGGAATATTATGGCCCCTACAAGTCTGGAATAACTTCCTACATCTGGTCCTAGAATCAGCTTCTTGGGGAATGGAGGATGTGTCCTTTCTGCTGCTTTCAATCTGCAGTTTCAGAACCTTT
This sequence comes from Engystomops pustulosus, assembly GCF_040894005.1. Lineage (NCBI taxonomy): Eukaryota > Metazoa > Chordata > Amphibia > Anura > Leptodactylidae > Engystomops > Engystomops pustulosus. The sequence goes on along the minus strand of NC_092420.1, from coordinate 96,648,182 downwards.
AGAGGACCTTCAAAGGTCCTGAAATGACTCTTGTGTACATGTGTTTTGAGAGCAGGAAGGTCTGAAGGCCTTTCCAGTATAAAAATTTGTGGGTGGCTTTTGGTGGCCATGGGACTTGGGCCCGGGCTACTGACCAAACTGCCTATATGGTAATCCACTACTGCATAACATGTCAGCCTGATCTCCTTTCACAATAACAATAAAAGTGCATAATGGGTGGAATGACCATACATGTCGCACCAGTGCTTGATGTAAATCCCTTGGCTTAGTATGGTCCTCGCTGGCATAAAATTGCCCTTTTACCTGAAAAAGAAGCATACAAGCTCTGATAAATAGCCCCTGCAATGTTCTTTATCTACGACAATGAAGCTCAATGTGGTTACAACTTGTGTTCTTGCCTACTATCCCCCATACTATCCTACCAAGCATAATAAAATAATGTGGGAACAACATGACGGTCAGACTACATAGAGCTTGTTTGTTGTCTGTTACCATAGAGACACATAGGTCTTATCACGGGTGCTCCTATACAAGCCCCCGGAACCCTGCCACTGTTCTTACCTCTCCGTGTTCCCATGATGGCTCTGGTGGTCCGGTGCTTGCTTCCCCGCCTCCTAGGGCCAGCTTCCAGCGATTTAAAGGGCCAGCACGCTGATAATTGGCGCTGACCGTATGCTAATTTCTGATAAATTCTCAGTCCCTTCATGTCTTCCCTGATGGATCTTTGTGCCTCGTTGCCATTGAGAAAACTTGTTCTTATGTCCTCTGTGTTTATAGTGATTTCACGTTGTGACCTCAATTATTTTCTTGACTCTAATCCCGTGCTGCCTGTCCTGACCTTCTGCTACGTCCCTGACTCTGATCCCGTGCTGCCTGTCCTGACCTTCTGCTACGTCCCTGACTCTGATCCCGTGCTGCCTATCCTGACCTTCTGCTACGTCCCTGACTCTGATCCCGTGCTGCCTGTCCTGACCTTCCGCTACATCCCTGACTCTGATCCCGTGCTGCCTGTCCTGACCTTCCGCTACGTCCCTGACTCTGATCCCGTGCTGCCTGTCCTGACCTTCTGCTACGTCCCTGACTCTGATCCCGTGCTGCCTGTCCTGACCTTCTGCTACGTCCCTGACTCTGATCCCGTGCTGCCTGTCCTGACCTTCTGCTACGTCCCTGACTCTGATCCCGTGCTGCCTGTCCTGACCTTCTGCTACGTCCCTGACTCTGATCCTGTGCTGCCTGTCCTGACCTTCTGCTACGTCCCTGACTCTAATCCTGTGCTGCCTTTCCTGACCTTCCGCTACGTCCCTGACTCTGATCCTGTGCTGCCTGTCTCAACCTTCTGCCTGTCCCCGACCATGAGTTGTGTTCCGATTCTGTACTTCACCTTGGCCGCCACCGTGGACAAAGTTGTGCCTGTGGAACAACCTGGTGGTCCCATGCCGCAACAAGTCCAGGATCTGGTGAAAACCGGGTACCACTTAGACTACGTCATCTTCCGCAGTGGTCCAGAGGATCCACTACCACTGATCCTGACAGGTCTATATAGAAACTATAGGAAAGAAGGGCTAATAACATTGAATCAAACTCCCCAGACCTTCTCCGACGAGGCCAAACCAAGCTCCTCCACGAGTCCCACGCGCCTCAGTCCTGACCCTCCCATGATCACGCTCTCCGCACAACGTCTGTGACAAATGAACTCGATGTGATTACAAATTCCGTAGAAGCAAAGAACTTAATTTCTTGTTGCATTTTAATGCTTGTTGCGAACGGCAAAGTATGCAAAAGGTTGGATACATTCATCACAAACACTTGTGTTTTCATTCCTTACACCAATGAGAAATTACAAGATTATCAATGACCTTCCTTCCAATGAAGCAGAATATAATTATATCCATTCATTATACGCCGGGAGATGAATGGCGGAAATTTACATAGAATAAAAATATTATTTAATGCTCCTATTGTTGATATGGTAAATGTAAGCGTCATTTATTCAAATACTGAGCCTCTTATTATTCTCTTATTAAATCATTATCTCCACGGATCATTAGAAAATCTACAATTAATTTGCTGTTTTCTCAGATTCTCAAGGACTGAATGCGCGGAATTAGAATGTAATTATGGGATGTACAATTCTCCAATGATACAAATATCATTATTATTATTATTATTATTTTATTTGTATCATTCTATTATTCATGTCATTATTTGAATGAATTGTGTTGTCTCATTGTTATTTTATTATCATCAATTATTTATATCAATATTGTTGATTTGTTTCCTTTGTAAACAATGTTGCTATTACTTGTATCATAATTGTGATTGTTTCATTATCTTTTCAATTTCTGGGGCATTTTATAACTATTATTGTCATTATTATTTGCTATTTATATAGATTTATATAGATATTTAGATCCATCCCACTCTGTATTGTAGATGTGTAGCAGTTATGTGACTTGATATTCCACGTAATAGGAAGCAGTGATTGATATCTGCTACTTGGAGAAAACTTTTGGGGAGACGTATCACTGCTTCTATGCCAGCAGGGGGCGTAGAGGGGCGCGGTGCCTGGTGGAGAGAGGGGGGGGGGGGGCGTTCTTTTCAAAAACTAGCAAACTTTTGTTTGCTTCTTTTTCATGCAAAACTACCCCAGTCTTGCCCCCGTGGCTACCTAAACCCCTTAATATATCTGGCACGACAAGGGGGGGCATGGCCGCAATCATACACCGGTGCTGATAAATCTCCCCCTTTGATCCTATCCATTAAATCCTTGATATGTGGCGTCACTAGAGGGAGCTCTTCCTGTATCTCCACCAATAGTTCTGGGATTTTCTGACATAGCCTAAAATACCCTAAAATAGATCTGGTATATCCGGGGCCTCAAGTAATTTTATGTCTTGGGGACCCCCTAAGGCACAGGTCCACTCCACAAGTCAGAGCAGGAAGTCTATCGCACCCTGCTGCTTTAGATTTAGGCTGTATTGGCGCCCTGGCAATGCTGATACAGATTAAAGCATGATGGAATAATGGGTTTGGCATCTGCTTTTCACCAATTCCCTTTTTTGTTTTAGTAGGTGGGTACTTCATGCAGTATCTTACACCCGTATGGTCATTGTTATGTGTTTTCCCTTAGTGCACCCCCGATGCTGCCCCCTACCTTGTTTCAGTTGGTGCTGCCTACGGCGAGAGGCTCTACTCGCTTCATGGCCGATGCATCCCAGGCAGTCAGGAAGTTCAGGCCGCCTCCCACCGTCTTATTTTCTGCGCCCCAAGCTTTTGCATTGGATGTTTTATAGGGAGAACTGCCAATATACCTGATATTTACTTAAAGGGATTATACCAACATAGGAAGTTATGCCCAATCCACAGGATAGGGATAACTTCCTAATTATTGCAGGCCTGACATCTGAGCCCCCATTATTCATGATAATGAGGATCCCCCCCCAACAATTAGGAGAATGGGGGTCCGGATCTCACAAATGGGTGAAGTTACAGGCTGAGCATGCTCCCTGATGCTCCATTCAATTCTTCCAAAGTGACCAGAGATTGCTGAGCACAGCGCTGTCTCTGGCTGCCGGGGAGTCCCATTCTCACAATCCCAACTGTCTGACCCCCCCCCCCCCCCCCACGATTACAAAGTTATCCCCTTTCCTACAGATTGGGAATAACTTCCTACATTGGGACGAGCCCTTTCATACATAAAAGCTCAGAGATCTTATTACGTCTTCTTTTACCTGGAACAAAACGTCATGTTACTTCTCCCGTCCCTGTAAGTAAATCACAAAGAGGGTTATCGAAACCTTAACTGTGCACCCAGGACGCAGAATACAAGCGTTGACTTCCCGGCCATGCCGCTGACCCTCGACCTAAACTGCTACAACCAGCTATAGCAATACTAAATAATATAAAATCAATAAAATAATATTAAAAAATAAATATTATCTAAAATATTAGATTTCATATTTGAAAGTTTGTGAAAAATAAAAAAATTAATAATAATAATAATAAATAATCCTTCATAGTGAAACGCGCCGAAGTCTTTATAGAATTAAATACAAATAAATAATAATAATTATTATTATTTAAAATTTTAATAATTATAAACCATATGCAAATTTGGATTCATCGCAGCAATAACTCACACACTACAAAAATAAATAAGTAAAATTTTTTATTTTGTTGACGTATTTTATTGAATTTGCTCCAATCTTTTACATTATGACTACATTTGCTTCTAGTCACACGACGATGGATACAATCAGAATGTAACGTTTAATAATAAATTGCGATTTTACAATTTTCAAAAACATTATAATTTTTTTTTTAATTATTTGGAAAAACAGAAGAACCAGCGTTTTTTCTACCGCGGAGACTTTGTTTGTCTTTTCGGCTCTTGTCACTTTTGGATGTAGATTTCTATCCGCTGTCTGTTTGGTATTCTGTCCATTGGCCCCCGGCTGTCATTATTCCGTGTTCATCGACAGAAGACTTATAGTTGGCAAAAAACCTATCATGTAGGCCGGACAGCGGATAATTGAGGTGATGATCAGAGCTTGCAAAAGACAATTGATAGTGAAAGTGTCAAAGGCTTTACCTAACAAGATCCGTAGCCTTTGTATCCCGCAGCCTTGTCTAGGGATGGACGGAATATGGAATAACAGGGACAGCTACAGCGTATCGATAGCTGCAATCACTTCCGCCGCCTCCTCCATGATGAATAGATTTTTTGACACAGCTGCGAGTTATTAAATAGAAGGGTGAACTCTAAAGAAATCGTCCTGACCCGCAGAAGATTCCTCACCGCCGCAGAATATTCCGCCCTGGGAAATAGGGGTGAAAACGCTTTCATTTTCAATGACATTTTCCAACATAGAAAAAAAAATAAAATAAAAGATTTGGATTTTTTTTTTTTGCACTTGTCTTATTTGCAGCCCAAGTTGTCAAGTTGTTAAATCTGTGTGACATATGTGTCATATTTGATTATAGTTTTATAATTTTTACATTGTGTCTTATTATTTTTTATTATTACTATTACTGTGTTTTAGGTTTTATTCTTTTCTATTTAATTATTATCATTACTGATTTTCATTTTTAAGTAGTTATTTTTTAATTCATTATTTATAATAATAATAATTATTATTATTTTTTAAATTATTTTTTAAATTATTACTTTAAATTATTATTATTATTGTTATTATTATTATTTTTATTATTATTTAAATTATTTTTTAAATTATTACTTTAAATTATTTTTTAAATTATTATTATTATTGTTATTTTTATTATTATTATTATTAATTTTTTAAAATAATTATTATTTTGGTGATTATTAATATTATTATCATTATTATATTGTTTAATTTTTTATTTTTTTTTTTACATTTTTTAATAAATTTTTCTTTCCACAAGGAAAAAGATTATTATATATTTATCATCTAGGGATAAGCTAACAACAATATGAATGTGTTAACAATATCTAATAAATCATAAATAATTAACCGTTTTCATGTTAATGAACTGTTTGAATGTGTAAATAAAAATATACTAGTTTTTAAAAATGCATTCTAACTTAATTTCTATCATTTTTTGCATATTTTTATACATTGCGATCCATTTTATATTACGTTGTATTTTATATTACATATTGCATATTTTTAGACATTTTTGTGCTTTTTGTGGGTTTTTTTTGAATGATCAAATGCAAATTTAGTACAAAAAAAAAATAGGAAAAGCCCAATTTTTTTTGAAAAAAGGAGGACTTTTTAAAAGAGGAGAAAATGTATGATACAAAATACAAAGAATGACAAATTCCTTGTAGACTGTGACAGATTGTGGAGCTGAGGAGCACAGAGCTGGACACTGAAGGGTTAAGAAATGTGTTAAGAAGATACATGAATTTATATAAAAGAAGGAGAATAAAAGCAAATAAAAATTCTATGTATCATTTATTTATTGACTAATCAGAAATAACTTCCTGACTGCGATGTTATCCCACACGTCACCCGGGCAGAGAGGTCGTGGTGGTCCTGAGTGATAGATGTTGACCCTGTTCTAGATGTGATCAATTCCCCGATCCCGGCCGCGTCCTCCATCAAGAGACACAAATTCACAAATCAGCAAAGTCTGAGCGTTCTTGTGCTGTGATCAACTTTTTGCTTTTAGCCCTTAGTAGTAGTTTTTGTGTCTGGGGGTCACTTACACATCAGAGCAGCGGATAAGATCTGCAGAAATCTGATGAGATGCTCTAAATGTTCATTCACTTTATGCTTGGACTATAAAGAGAATTATCTTCTGTCTTTCTATGTTTTTATCCATTTATCTTGTACTTATAATCTATTCCTGTATCTATTATCTATGATTTATCTTCTATCCATCATCTAATATCTATGTTCTGTTTACCTACTTTATATCTATCTATTCCTCATCATCTTCATGGGCCCCTGCGTGTTCCTATGTATATGTATCTATATATCATCCATCTAATATTTATCTAATATCTCTCGTGTATGGAAGGCTCTGCAGGCCTCGTCACTGAGCACCGGGATGGCTTACAAATCCATCTAATATCTATCTATCTTCTATCAATATCTATCGTCTATCTATCTATCTATCTCCTATCTATCTATCTATCTATCTCCTATCTATCTATCTATCTATCTATCTATCTATCTATCTATCTATCTATCTATCTCCTATCTATCTATCTATCTCCTATCTATCTATCTATCTATCTATCTCCTATCTATCTATCTATCTATCTCCTATCTATCTATCTATCTATCTATTTATCTCCTATCTATCTATCTATCTATCTATCTATCTCCTATCTATCTATCTATCTATCTATCTATCTATCTATCTCCTATCTATCTATCTATCTATCTATCTATCTATCATATATCTATCTATCTATCTATCTCATATCTATCTATCTCCTATCTATCTATCTATCTATCTATCTATCTATCTATCTATCTATCTATCTCCTATCTATCTATCTATCTCCTAATCTATCTAATATCTATCTATCTCCTATCTATCTATCTATCTATCTATCTATCTATCTCCTATCTATCTATCTCCTATCTATCTATCTATCTATCTATCTATCTCCTATCTATCTATCTATCTATCTATCTCCTATCTATCTATCTCATATCTATCTATCTCCTATCTATCTATCTCATATCTATCTATCTCATATCTATCTATCTATCTCCTAATCTATCTAATATCTATCTATCTCCTATCTATCTATCTATCTATCTATCTATCTATCTATCTATCTCCTATCTATCTATCTCCTATCTATCTATTTATCTCCTATCTATCTATCTCCTATCTATCTATCTATCTATCTCCTATCTATCTCCTATCTATCTATCTATCTATCTATCTATCTATCTATCTATCTATCTATCTCTCATATCTATCTATCTATCTATCTATCTCCTATCTATCTATCTATCTCATATCTATCTATCTCCTATCTATCTATCTATCTATCTATCTATCTATCTATCTATCTATCTATCTCCTATCTATCTATCTATCTCCTAATCTATCTAATATCTATCTATCTCCTATCTATCTATCTATCTATCTATCTCCTATCTATCTATCTCATATCTATCTATCTATCTATCTATCTCCTATCTATCTATCTATCTATCTCCTATCTATCTATCTCATATCTATCTATCTCCTATCTATCTATCTCATATCTATCTATCTCATATCTATCTATCTATCTCCTAATCTATCTAATATCTATCTATCTCCTATCTATCTATCTATCTATCTATCTCCTATCTATCTATCTCCTATCTATCTATTTATCTCCTATCTATCTATCTCCTATCTATCTATCTATCTCCTATCTATCTCCTATCTATCTATCTATCTATCTATCTATCTCTCATATCTATCTATCTATCTATCTATCTCCTATCTATCTATCTATCTATCTATCTATCTATCTATCTATCTCCTATCTATCTATCTATCTATCTATCTATCTATCTATCTATCTATCTATCTATCTCCTATCTATCTATCTATCTCCTATCTATCTCCTATCTATCTATCTATCTATCTATCTCCTATCTATCTATCTATCTATCTATCTATCTCCTATCTATCTATCTATCTATCTATCTCCTATCTATCTATCTATCTATCTATCTTCTATCTATCATCTATCTATCTATCTATCTATCTATCTATCTCCTATCTATCTATCTCCTATCTATCTATCTATCTATCTCCTATCTATCTCCTATCTATCTATCTATCTATCTATCTATCTATCTATCTATCTATCTATCTATCTATCTATCTCCTATCTATCTATCTATCTATCTATCTCCTATCTATCTATCTCATATATATCTATCTGTCAGTGAATATACATCCCTCTTCATGAATGTAACACAAATCTCCATTTTTATTCCTATCTCACCGTCTTCCCTCCTATCACCCTCATAGGTCCAGGGGTCAGACCCGGGTGCGGCGGCCGTGGAGCCTGTGGGGTCGTCTGTCTCTTAAAACACTTAAAGGATATTTTGACTTCTTTTTCTTGATCCTCATAAGTCAATAGGCCTTAAATGTGAGAATGAAAAGGAGGAAAAGAGAAAATCGGATGAGAGGATTAGCAGATGATGCTGCGACCCACCTGGGACCCCGGAGCCATCACCGGCTGGAATCAATTTCTGAAGAGTCGTCAATGCTCGTGGCGGCCGTGCGGCTCTTCATCTGTCATTTCTCTTTTACTCTGCCGCTCAATCCCATTTGATGGTTTACAGTCTGAGACTTCGCCACGTGGACTGCGCGGGGTTAACGGGCGATTTTTATCTAACTTTATCCCCGTCGTCTCCTCCGGGTAATATTTTCTCTCCTTCTTAGAAAAATCTCCTTAGAACTTTGTCCTAATTATAAATCCTCACAATGAGGCCGCGGCCGTATACATTTATAGCGCGGGGAATCCTCGTCTTCTGACCATAAACTATCACAACGTTCTTCTCAACTTCTCCTAATATTTGACATGAATTCGAGGCAAAGCGTCTTCCTAAAATATATACAGTGGGAGAATGTGAAGTTTTGGGCATAGTTACCGTTTCTCGGTGATTTAGTGGTTTATCTCCTATTGGACATATTTGGGCGGCCATTTTGTTTCATAGGTTATGGTGATACAGTCCACAAAATGGCGGCTGCCTGTAAAATTTTTAATATATTGGGAAAGTTGATCTCTCCCAGAACATTCAGGGGACTTCCAAAAAATAGGAAAGGGACCTCTCACATTATGGAAAAAGCGTTTTCCTAACTTAAAGAAATCGCAAGTTTGGGCCTAAGCAGTAAAGTGGGGGCAGGTCTGTATTACTGAACAACATTGACTGGGAGAGTAAAGGACAGAATTTTTCTCAGTTACACCCCCTTTCACCGGCGTTGTATATGCCCTCATGCTCAACATAGCCAGGATGTGCCCTTAGCAGCAGCCAATAGTCACTGTCCCATTACATTGTCTTTCACAGCAGCCAATAGTCACAGTGTCTCCCCCAGCAGCCAATAGCCACAGTGTCTCCTACAACAGCCAATAGTCACAGTGTCTCCCACAGCAGCCAATAGTCACAGTGTCTCCCACAGCAGCCAATAGTCACAGTGTCTCCCACAGCAGCCAATAGTCACAGTGTCTTCCACAGCAGCCAATAGTCAGTGTCTCCCACAGCAGCCAATACTCACAGTGTCTCCCCCAGCAGCCAATGGTCACATTTTCTCTCCCAGAAGCTAATATTCACAGTGTCTCCCACAGCAGCCAATAGTCACAGTGAATCTCACAGCAGCCAATAGTCACAGTGTCTCCCACAGCAGCCAATAGTCACAGTGTCTCCCACAACAGCCACTAGTCACAGTGTCTCCCACAACAGCCACTAGTCACAGTGTCTCCCACAACAGCCAATAGTCACAGCGTCTCCCACGCTGTAGCAAATAGTCACAGTGTCAACCAGTAGCCGATTCCATCAGTGCCCCCAAAACTCACAGTGACCAGTAATGACAGCCACAGAAAAGGGGGTGTTATAATATCCCATTTTCTCTACCCCTTCACCCAGTGTGTAAGTGGCTCTGAAGCTGGCAGCTGTGATGTGATGACATCTGCCAGCTTCAGAGCAGCGTACGCCAATGTACGCCAAGTGGAGAAGAAGATGGCTGCTGCTTTGGGGGAGAGGGTAGCGGAGCACCCCAGGGCCTATGCTGTACTCCTGACTTGCGCATTATAGGGACAAGGAGATGGGCCGGATAAGACAAGACCATGGGATTGGCTGGCGCTGGATGAATACAGATTTGTTAATTACTTATGAAGACACTCTGTTAATGAACCTGGTGCCATCCAGTTATTGTTGTTCTCATGTTGCCTGTGGCAACCAATCAAAAGGCAGCTTTTATTGTTAAAGCTTCATCAGATAAATAAAGTCTATGATTGGTCACTAGGGGCAACAGAGACACACCCCCTATGAATATGTAATTTAGGGCATTAATAAGATTAATTTGCTCCAGTAAATGGAGGTCTGTTTTGTGAAAAAAAAACATGCCCAAAGCGACCAATCAGAGTTCACCTTTCATTCCTCTATAGCAGTTTGAGAAGTGACAGCTGTGCTCTGATTGGTTGCTATGGGAATGGGTTACTGTTACCCTTGTTCATGGAGGCCCAAAGTGCTAGAGAGTCACCACATGATAACAGAACACAACACGGGTGTGATGTCATGCTACCATTGTGATTACATATCATGTGACCTGCTGCAATGATGTCACTACGGGAGCGCCCAGAGTGGACATTCCTTAAAGGGATTGTCCAGATTTAGAAAAACATGTGCCTTCATGCGCTGGAATAATCACAGGAGACTTGATTACTGATGGAGCTGCAGTAGAAATCCTACTGATGGAGCAGAGATGAATACGATCAGGCCCTGTACAGCTCTGGGGGTCTCCTAAGCCATGGACATTGTTTCCCTTATCTGGATCAGTAACTGGGGGACACCAGAAAATAGAACATTGATAATTAATAAATGATTGTGCATGAATACGCCAAAAAGTGTTGGATAGTAAAACCTCTTTACCCCGGTAATATGTAATGTGTGTCTAAGGGGTTAAATGACGTCTTATTGGAAGCAGGGGAGAAATTGGGATTATGGTTATTATAGGATCTAATAGGCTCCAAATTTAGGCCAAGACCTGAGGATGTAACATCCACATGTAAATGTGTCAGGAGATTCTTCTACACAGAAGCTGAGACCCAGAATGTTCTCCAGAAGACCTTTAGCTGAAGGCCCCCCGCTGGGGAAGGTGCACTCATCCACCGATGCGGAGACCTCCAGCTATGTCATCCATCAATGGCCTCTGCACTGTGATCCTTCATCAGCCTCGCTCTCTGATCTCCACGGCCCCGGGCCCCACAGCCAGAGCTGGGGGGCCCCTGTAGTCATAGACACTCGTCATATCCATCATTGGATGAATTTATGCTCCGAGCACAATTAATGAGCAGTCACACAAGGACTCGTTTAGGTCAAAAACACTGGAAATCCCCCAAAATGATCCATTGTATCTACAGGATCCTGAGCCTCACGTCACAATGACCCGATATTCAGACTGGATCATTAATACATTTCTGAAAGGGCAGATCCATTAAGGGGCATCCTTAGTAGGCACTGATAATCAGAACATACACATTTTACCCCAAAATGAGAACCATAAAATGTCCCAGATGATGTCCTCCAGTTTATAGGGAACCTGTAGGGGTCAACCACATACAATCATGAATTCGGGAAACTATCTTAACATTGGCCAAAGATATCAGATCTCTGGGGATTGGCAGAAATGTTGACAACCTCACTGATCATAAGACCGAAGTGACCAGGTTACCTTCCCTTCAGGCGCAGTGCCATATGTTTTGGAAGTGGCGGTGACTGGTATTGCAGCTGAGTTTACTTGCATCCATTAAGGAAAAAAATTCAAGATGGTTGATCAGAAGTTTGTTGGTAGATGACTATTAGGCCCCCAAAGTGGTGGAGACCCTGGGGTACAATTTCTTCTTTCTCTGGCCGTGTCATAGTAAAAATGGCTCAGAACTTTGGATATTCAGTAACTTAGGGTCTATAGTGACCAAACCCCAGATTTTGTTAAACTGGTGAATCCTTAAAATGAGGCCATAAAACCAAAGTCCAAGTGGTGCCACAACCCCCGACTATAAGTGTTACAATAACCCCTGACTATAAGTGATGCCATAACAATACAATTGTTATGATAAACCCTGATAAACCCTGACTACCAGCGGTACCATAACCTTATTTCCAAGTGGTGCCACATGTCCTCAACCCCTCAACAAGTGGTGCCACAACCCCTAACTCTAATTTTTACGATAACCCTTGACTACAAGTGGTACCACATCTTCTGACTACAAATGGTGCCTCACCCCCTTAATATAGTAGCGCACAATACCTGACTACAAGTGTTACAATAACCTCTGATTCTGATAACAATTGTTATGATAGTCCCTGACTACAAGTGGTACCATAACCTTGACTACAAGTGGTGGCACATCTCAAGACTACAAGTGGTGCCATATCTCCTGACTACAAGCGGTGTCACATCTCCTGACTACAAGCGGTGCCACATCTCCTGACTACAAATGGTGTCACATCTCCTGACTACAAGTGGTACCATAACCTTGACTACAAGTGGTGTCACATCTCCTGACTACAAGTGGTGTCACATCTCCTGACTACAAGCGGTGTCACATCTCCTGACTACAAGCGGTGCCACATCTCCTGACTACAAATGGTGTCACATCTCCTGACTACAAGTGGTACCATAACCTTGACTACAAGTGGTGTCACATCTCCTGACTACAAGCAGTGTCACATCTCCTGAATACAAGTGGTACCATAACCTTGACTACAAGTAATGCCACATCTCCTGACTACAAGCGGTGCCACATCTCCTGACTACAAGTGGTGTCACATCTCCTGACTACAAGCGGTGCCACATCTCCTGACTACAAGCGGTGCCACATCTCCTGACTACAAGCGGTGCCACATCTCCTGACTGCAAGTGGTGGCACAGCCCCTGACTACAAGTGGTACCATAATCTTGACTACAAGTGGTGTCACATCTCCTGACTACAAGCAGTGTCACATCTCCTGACTACAAGTGGTGCCACATCTCCTGACTACAAGTGGTACCATAACCTTGACTACAAGTAATGCCACATCTCCTGACTGCAAGTGGTGGCACAGCCCCTGACTACAAGTGGTGCCACATCTCCTGACTACAAGTGGTACCATAACCTTGACTACAAGTAATGCCACATCTCCTTACTACAAGTGGTGTCACATCTCCTGACTACAAGTGGTGGCACAGCCCCTGACTACAAGTGGTGCCACATCTCCTTACTACAAGTGGTGTCACATCTCCTGACTACAAGTGGTGGCACAGCCCCTGACTACAAGTGATGCCACATCTCCTGACTACATTGGTGCCACATCTCCTTACTACAAGTGGTGTCACATCTCCTGACTACAAGTGGTGTCACATCTCCTGACTACAAGCAGTGTCACATCTCCTGACTACAAGTGGTGCCACATCTCCTGACTACAAGTGGTACCATAACCTTGACTACAAGTAATGCCACATCTCCTGACTACAAGCGGTGCCACATCTCCTGACTGCAAGTGGTGGCACAGCCCCTGACTACAAATGATGCCACATCTCCTGACTACAAGTGGTGTCACATCTCCTGACTACAAGTGGTGGCACAGCCCCTGACTACAAGTGATGCCACATCTCCTGACTACATTGGTGCCACATCTCCTTACTACAAGTGGTGTCACATCTCCTGACTACAAGTGGTGGCACAGCCCCTGACTACAAGTGATGCCACATCTCCTGACTACATTGGTGCCACATCTCCTTACTACAAGTGGTGTCACATCTCCTGACTACAAGTGGTGCCACATCTCCTGACTACAAGTGGTGCCACATCTCCTGACTACAAGTGGTGTCACATCTCCTGACTACAAGTGGTACCATAACCTTGACTACAAGCAGTGTCACATCTCCTGACTACAAGTGGTACCATAACCTTGACTACAAGTAATGCCACATCTCCTTACTACAAGTGGTGTCACATCTCCTGACTACAAGCAGTGTCACATCTCCTGACTACAAGTGGTGCCACATCTCCTGACTACAAGTGGTACCATAACCTTGACTACAAGTAATGCCACATCTCCTGACTGCAAGTGGTGGCACAGCCCCTGACTACAAGTGGTGGCACAGCCCCTGACTACAAGTGGTGGCACAGCCCCTGACTACAAGTGGTGCCACATCTCCTGACTACAAATGGTGGCACATCTCCTGACTACAAGCGGTGCCACATCTCCTGACTACAAGTGGTGCCACATCTCCTGACTACAAGCGGTGCCACATCTCCTGACTACAAGTGGTGCCACGTCTCCTGACTACAATGGGTGGCACATCTCCTGACTACAATGGGTGGCACAGCCCCTGACTACAAGTGGTGGCACAGCCCCTGACTACAAGTGGTGCCACATCTCCTGACTACAAGTGGTGCCACATCTCCTGACTACAAGCGGTGCCACATCTCCTGACTACAAGTGGTGTCACATCTCCTGACTACAATGGGTGGCACAGCCCCTGACTACAAGTGATGCCACATCTCCTGACTACAAGTGGTGCCACGTCTCCTGACTACAATGGGTGGCACAGCCCCTGACTACAAGTGGTGGCACAGCCCCTGACTACAAGTGGTGCCACATCTCCTGACTACAAGTGGTGGCACAGCCCCTGACTACAAGTGGTGCCACATCTCCTGACTACAAGTGGTGCCACATCTCCTGACTACAAGTGGTGGCAAATCTCCTGACTACAAGTGGTGCCACATCTCCTGACTACAAGTGGTGGCACATCTCCTGACTACAAGTGCAACAATAACCCCTGACTACAAGTGGTACCATGACTAGTGGTAAAATAAAAGCCACCATGATAGTTTTATCCTGGAGATTCCCTTAAAATCCTTAAAGTGATAGAGCCATGTCCAGGATTGGTAGAATTGGCTGCCTCCTCAGCTTGTGCTCCACATCTTTTCTGTAAGGACGAGGTTAAACTCCACAATCACTGATTGAATTTAATCCTTTTTTAATCCCTCCTGAGAATATCATCCCTCACAAAAAAGATCATGTCCTCTTGGACGTTCCTATTGACCACGAGGTCACCTCTGCCCTGACCACCGACCCCATGTGACAAATCAAACCCACAGCAGATCACAAGTTCAAAAGATTTCCCCAGCCTGTGCAGGGCCTGTTTTTATAGTGAGATGATTGCAAATGACAACATTGCTGAGCCTTTAATTGGGATTCTACAAACAGTTTGCATCTTCTATTTGCCCGGCCAATACTATTTAATAATTTAGAAAGCCCGAAGACAGAGGCGCTGACGCCGACAATCCCGGCTGCCAACAACTGTCGTAAAGATAATTATGCAGATATTTCAGTGATGTTTTTTGCCGGATGCAAATGAAGACTTGGCCGAACTGAATGGCTGCAGTCAAATAACAAAAAATTTAGCCAAATTTTGTAAATCTTGTATATTCTATCAAAACATATTGGGGCACATTTACTTACCCGTCCCGTCGCGGTCCACCTTGTGCGTTGTCCGACGAGGATTCGGGTCTGCCGTGATTTACTAAGATCGTGCGTCCAATTTCCTGCATCTGTCGCTTCCCCTGCTGAGGTCTGTTGGAGTTCACCTTCTTCTTCCCAGTGCATGTGAGTGCGTGTTCTTGCGACACAATTTGCTTTTTAAATTCTGTGGTTTGTCCAAATCAGTCGGGTTGTCTGACGTCCACGCCCCCCGATGCAAGCCGGCATCGCGTGCACCAAAAACCCGGGGCAATTCAGCGCAGAACGGAAAAAATTACGAAACCCCGATGAAAATGCGGCGTTCGGACCCTTACTAAATGTGCCACATTGGGTTAGTGGAAGTAGAGTCTCCAAATCAAGATCCTTCTCTAATATTTGAAGATGATATTCGGCACAACTCTTAGAACTGGGGAACATATAGCAGCGGTTAGTACCAAAACAGGTTAAAGAAAATCTACCATCAAAATCCATCGTGATAAACCAGTCACCGTGACTGTGGTATCTTCTTACATATGTCATCCACAGCCTCCTTCCTTCTAAAAATCAACATAAATTATGCGAATGAGTTCATATATATCAGTGCCCATATCAATGTATCCTCTGTCAGGATCTGAAGTAGTGGATCCTCTGTACCACAGTTAGCGATGGAGTAAGCCGACACCTGGGAGCAGAGTCTAAGTGGCACCTTATGTTCACCAGAGCCTGCCACAGCGGGATGGAATTGCTGCGGCATGGTATCACCAGGTCGCTCCACAGGTGTGACTTTGCCTGTGGTGCTGGCCAAGGTGTGGTACAAAGTCATGAGGCAGAACCGTGGTCGGGGACAGGCAGGAGGTCTAGACAGGCAGCACAGGATCAATGTCAGGAGCAAAGCAGAAGGTAAGGAAGAAGGGCAGCATGGAGTCAAAGTCAGGAACGGAACTGGGGTCACAACAGGAAATCAGCAGATAAGCACTAGGCAACGAAACAAGCTTTCTCTGAGGCATATAGCACAAAGATCCTGCAGGGAATGCTGGGAGAGGCCATCTTTTATAGAATTCCTGGAAATGGCCAACACCAATTAGCGGGACAAGGGTCTTGGGGACACCCGTGACATTACCCCCCCTTTTGGCCTCCCCCTTATCTTGGTTTGGAGGGCCCTCTGCAGGAAGCCATGGTCCAAGATATTGTCCTCAGGCTCCAAAGATCTCTCTTCAGGCCCAAACCCCTTCCAGT
Organism: Engystomops pustulosus; assembly: GCF_040894005.1. Classification (NCBI taxonomy): domain Eukaryota; kingdom Metazoa; phylum Chordata; class Amphibia; order Anura; family Leptodactylidae; genus Engystomops; species Engystomops pustulosus. Next base: position 96,631,260 of record NC_092420.1, on the reverse strand, counting down.
CAACAAGGAAGAACCGCTTACCTCTAACTGTCTTCATGTCCAGAACCTCCTTTACCATAAAGACATCAGTGGAGTCAGCCTCAGGATCAAGAAGAGGAGATTGCCAAGAGAAGCGTTTCAAGAAGACAGGCTTCAGGAGAGAGACATGGAAGGAGTTTGGGATGCGCATATTGGGGGGAAGGCAGAGTTTATAAGCCACAGGGTTTATGCACTTTATCTCCTCGAATGGCCCCAGAAAACATGGACCAAGCTTTTAGCTGGGAATCTTCAGTCGGACGCATCCGGATGATAACCACATCTTGTCATCCGGAGAGAAAACTGGAGGAGAACTGCGTTTTTTATCAACTTGGGTCTTGGTGTGGACCGACGCCTGAAGCAGAGACTGATGTGTCTGTTCCCAGATTGATTTGAGGTCCTGCACCAATTCTTCCACCGCAGGGACATCCGCGGGCACGGACAGAGGAATAGGTGGGCGTGAAATTCGTCCAAAGACAATAAATGAAGGGGCAGGGCCAGCAGACTCAGAATCCAAGGAGTTGCAGGAGAACTCTGCATACAGTAACAGAGTGAACCAATCGTCCTGACGGGCAATGACAAAAAAACAAAGGTAACAGCCCAGAGTTTGGTTGACTCTCTCTACTTGCCCATCAGTCTGAGGATGGTATGCGGAGGAGAAGTCCAGCTTGACCTGCAGTTGATTGCTGAGGGAATGTCAGAATCTGGAAACAAACTGGACCCCAGGGTCCGAGACAAAGTCCAGAGGGAGTCCATGTAGCAGGAAGATATGGAGGAAGAACAGACTGGCCAGACAAGAAGCTGATGGCAGACCTGGCAGCGGAACAAAATGAGACATCTTGGAGAACTGGTCAGTTACCATCCAGATGACGGAATTCCCAGAGGAAGATGATAAATCCGTAATAAAGTCCACGGCCACGTGAGTCCATGGACAGCTGGGTAATGGCAACGGCACAATGAGAGACACAAGATAGAAAAAATGCGGTATAAACTGACGGTAGTAATTGGCAAAACCCAGGAATCTCTGTATAACACGAAGACCTACTGGCCAAGGCCACTGAAGTACCGCAGATAACTTGGTTGGATCCATCTGTAGGCCCTCATTGGAGATGATGTATCCAAGAAATGGAAGACTCTTCTGATGATACCGTCACTTGTCCAGTTTGACATAGAGACGATTAGCTGCGCAGAGAGATGATTAGGTGCCAAAGAACTTGTCGTATGTGGACTTGATGAGACTCTGGGTCAGAAGAAACACCAAGATATCGTCCAGGTAGACTACGACACAGGTGTAGAGCAAGTCTCTGAAAATGTAATTGACAAATTCCTGAAACACTGCAGGTGTATTGCACAGTCTAATGGGCATGACCAGGTATTCAAAGTAACGAGTATTGAAGGCGGTCTTCCACTCATCGCCTTCGCGGATGCGGTTATATACCCCCTGTAGATCCATCTTGGTGAAAACCTTGGCACCACGTAAACGGTCAAAAAGTTCTATGATAAGGGGTAGCGTTTTTTTACCGTTACTTTATTGAGACCACAGTAGTCGGTACAAGGATGGAGGGAGCCATCCTTCATGGCCACGAAAAAGAATCCAGCACCAGCAGGAGAGGAGGACTTGCGGATGAAGTCCTCCTGCAGATTCTCACTGAAATAGGCCGACATGGCTGCAGTCTCGGGCACGGAGGGTGGGTATATCCGACCTCGTGGAGGAGATGTGCCCAGTAGCAGCTCTATAGGACAGTCGTAGGGAGTCTTGGCTTACTTCTAAGAGAAGACGTCAGCAAGGTCCATATAAACAGCAGGAAGACCCACCAACAGCTTGAAAAACTCTGAAGAAGACCTGACGGACACTGGTCGGAGAGCCAGGAGGCAGAGAGACTGGCACTCAGGACCCCAGTGAAGAACCTCCCCAGTCTGCTAGTCGAGGACAGGAGCATGTTGCTGTAACCACAGAAGTCCCAATAGAACGGAGGATGTGGAGCGGGGAAGCACATAGAAAAACTGTCTCTCTTTATGCAAGGCACCAACTTGCAGACATAGTGGTTCGGTGTAATACAGAGCATCTGCCCACTGACGGATGTGATGATCAGGGGCTTCTCCATACGAACCACAGGAAAACGAAATTCCCTGCAGAACCAGAGTTCAGGAAGGCCGAGACTTGAACAGGATCACTGGTTCCAAAGCTGAGCAAAAGTGGAATAGTTAGATTTATAGATATAGATGTCAGGGCTCGGGGTCAGTGAACCCCCTGGACCACTGTGGACAATGACACAAGCTGACACCTGGGCCAGAATCTAAGTGGCACCCGGTCTTCACTAAAGCCAGCTGCAAAGCAGGATGGTCTTGCTGCGGCATGGTGCCACCAGGTCGTTCCACAGGTGGCAGCCAAGGTTGAGGTACAGAATCAGCAGGCAATCTCATTGTCTGGGACGGGCAGATGGTCAAGGCAGGCGGCAATGATGCGAGGTCGGGAACGGAGCAGGAGGCCAAGGCTGGCAGCAATGGAGCAACGTCAGGGTCAGGTCCGGAGATCAGCGCAGGAACAAGGAACACAGAAGGAACCTTTCTCATAGGCAAGTAGCACTAAGATCCAGCGGGGGTTTCTGGGAGGAGCTGGCTTTTAAGGGAAACCCGGAAGTGGCCACGGCCAATCAGCGGTGCACGGACCCTTTAAATCTGCAAATGCCAGTGTGCACGCCCAGGAACCTGGGTAGCGTTCTGGCCAGCCGGGACGGGAGCAGGAACGAGGAGAGGTGACATAACGGGGCGCCGCCACATCCAAGACATGGATCGCAGGGGCACCCCTGACAATAGATGGATAGATGGTGGATCTGTTGGATCATGTCTTGGGGTAGCACCCACCATTCCTAGAGCTGTGCTGCTTTTTTCAGATTTAGGTACATAGGGCCAGATGTATCACTTGATGTGCAGAGCAGCTCATCCCCAGTAGCAGAGCTCAGCAGACACTAATACAGACACTACAGGCACTATGTGTAGCTTCTGTTTACAGTTCATGACCTTCTATTTACAAACAATCTGCAAAAGCCTCAGCTCACAGCAGCAGAGAAGAGAAGTGAGCAGGATTTTGCAGATACTACAGAGAAGTGTCCCGTTTAGCAGGATGACCACACTGGTGTCTGAGGAGGATACTGTCCAGAATTACAGGGGTGCAGCGGGAGACCAGCACTGGGGGATCCTCTCCAGGAGAAGCCACTGCTGAGTAGGTCACTGGGTGCTGAGTGTCACACACTTGGGTGCTGCTGTGGGGGTCATTCTCATGCTGGGGTGCGGGAGAGAAGCAGAGAGGAGCTTGGAGGAGGATCACAAGTAACTGCCCCGATCTAACATTGTGCCTATATTGCCCCTAAAGTAAAGAGATTAATAAGAGGAGGTAAACCATCACAGATGGTTGTAGCTGGTGATAATTCTGACGCAACAACTACACGTAGGGGACATTAATCATAGTGGGGTCTCAGGTTCGCCTATTTTTGCGCCTGGTTTGCTCTTCTTTTTGGCTCCTGATCTATGATGGATCTAGTTCTGCCTTAGTAAATGCGTTTTGGAATTATCTCATGTCCGATTCATTTGCGCCTAAATTTGCGCCAAACTTGTCTCAAATTATTAGATCTCATTTGTGACCAATAATGAAAGGAGACTGAGAAAATGTGACAGAACGTTCAGGGCTTCATCTCTGCACAAAAACCTACCATTGTGATGTAACTGCAGGGACTAAAAGTTACAGAGATGGAAAAAAATAAAAAATTCTTGCTCAAATGAGTCTTTTCCTTTTTTATTATAATTTACAGGAAATGGAGTCTGATAATATTCTCAGATCTGTACAATAAGACAATAATCACTCCCAGAGATGATCCCATAGAAAATAATGAAGTTGTTATTTGAGAAATTTTACGTTATAAAACTGCTCCGAAGTATTTTCCATGTTGCATAGAGGGAATTCTTCATTTGGGAAGCGAAAATATATGATTTTAGTAATGAAAAGTGAATTTTTTTGGAAGTGCACCTGGAAGTGAGTAGGGGCATTTTTGCGCCTTTTTTTGCGACTTTTTATGCGCAAATTAGTGATAGATCCCATGCAAACATCTGTATAGCAGCCGCTCACTATATCACATAAGGCGCAAAGGCTCAAAGCCACTAAGTGCCGGACTTTGCCGTACGCCAGAAAATGGCGCAAAAATGCGTCCATTAATGAACTGCACCAGATTTTTGTGCAAAAAAGAAAAGGCTCAAAACAGTCTAACAGACTTTGGGCCACATTTATCACTTGTTTTTTCTGTTGTTTTTGCGCCTTTTCGTTTAGGCGCACCGTTTTTGCGCCATTTTTGCGATTAAACGTCAAATTAGCCGCGCAGCTAAAATAACCACCTTTCCCTCATCTATCGTTCAATTCCAGATGTTTTGCTGCGCCTAATGATATTCATCACGTGCGACTTTTGCATTTAGGCGCAAAAACGGGCGCAAAAACACTCCAGCCCGAAGGTGGCGTTATCTGAGAAGAAAGCACTGAGCCCCTTTGCAGAAGAGCTCATTTCTAGCAGCAGAGCTCAGCCAGACACTGGAACATATAATAGATACAATTAGATACATTGCAGACAGGAGCTGCAGACTCTATTTACAGTTCATCACCTTCTATTTACTAAATATTCTGCAAAACGCTGAGCTCACAGCAAGAGCAAGAGAAGTTTGCACAAGTTTGCAGAAGCTTGCAGAATGTTGCAGATATTACAAACAAGTGTCCCCATGTAATTCTGCACAGTGTCTAAGGGGGATACTGTGCAGAATTACAGGGGTGCAGCAGGAGACCAGCACTGGGGGATCCCCTCCAGGAGAAGCCACTGCTGAGGAGGTCACTGGGTGCTGGGTGTCACACACCTGGGTGCTGCTGTGGGGGTCATTCTCATGCTGGTCTGTGGGAGAAGCAGAGAGGAGCTTGTAGGAGGATCACATGTAAGTGCCCGAATCTAACATTGCGCCTAAACTGCGCCTAAACTGCGCCTAAACTGTGTTAAAGTAAAGTGATTAATAAGAGGCAGAAAATATACTTATCACAGATGGTTGTAGCTTGTGATAATTCTGGCAAAACAGTGCGCCAGAATTTAGGCGCAACCACTACACTTAGGCGCACAAAAGTGATAAATGTGGCCCTATGATTAATGTCCCCTTAAGCGCAGAACACTGATACATCTGGCCCATTGATTGATATGAGATAGAAAGATAGGAAAAAAAAGTTAAAAGTCCAGCAGCACCATAGCAATAGCGCAGTTGTTTTGGGTGCATATCCCAAACCAGTCTTGACACACCATATTATAAATTACAAAAAAACGAGACTGCACTCCAAAAATAAGTGACAAAAACAAGTGGGTAAAAAAGTGCACTTGGGTAAATGAAACACCCACTCGTTCTTTTTACACATTTTCGGAATGCAGTCTTGTTTTTTTGGAATAGATAGATGATAGATAGATAGAAGATAAATAAGTAGATAGATAAATAGATTTGCTAGAGACAGGATTGGGACTGTCACGCAGCAGCTGAGATGTTGTCCTGTGGTTGGTTGTGAATTGTGCCTGGAGGGAGGTGACACATTTCCTTTGTCCTTGATGATCAATCCCAGCAATAAATATTAGATTGGAATGCCTCTAGATAAACAGGCCTGAATGTCCGGCCTTCATCTGGAACAGCAGGGCCATGATAAATTAGGGTTATTGCTTTAATTAGGGTGATGAGACCCTGCTGTACGTGGTCACCCTGATATATGAAGGACGGTTTTATTGCCCAATAATCACATTCTAATGTCAGAAATAATGGAAATGATCTTGTAGTAAAAGTTTAATACACTAACAAAAAAAACAGAATGAGATGGGGCTGCAAGAGCGGGCTGTAGGGTGCAGAAATTTATGGCATCATAATTATAGATATGGAAGCCCAAGGGGACGTGTAATGGCCGGTGCGGGTTATTTGGGGTGTTTATGATTCTTTATCATATACATAAGCAATGAAGATGTGACATCAAAACTTAGTTGCTTAGTTTTGTGAAAAATGGAATTAGGAACACACAGCAAAAGTACAAAGATACGATAAAGGTTTAGATATACAAAACCATGAAATATATAGAGATATTACAATACAATATGCATTGGCCAAGGCTCTATCGTATGAAATTAGACATAAATGCCCATGAAGATTTCGATGAAAGAAGAAAATGATGTCCATTAAATGAATTCTCCCCCAAACAATATTGGAGACTGGATGCCTCAAATCACAATGGAGGGAGGAGGCAACTTCTGGATATTCGTAGAGGAACCTCATGACCATCCACAGTAGGTGCTATCTATCGCCTTTGTTCTTCGGAACAATGATACTGGAAGTGTTTGAAGGAACATTCAAGTAGCCAGATCTTCTGTCCTTTTGGCATTATTAAGTGCCATAAGAGGGAGTCGCAATGATGGCTACTATGGGACCCCTTTTCCTCCATTTATGGATCTACATCCTTTCGAAGTACAAGAGTGACCATCAAAGTCAATCCAAGACTGACCATCACCTACCGTCAAAGTCAATCCAACAGTGACCATCAACCACCATCAAAGTTAATCATCAATCATCAAACTCAATCGAAGTGTGACTATTAACCATCGTCAAAGTCAATCCAAGAGTGATCATCAACCACCATCAAAGTCAATCCAAGCATGACCATCAACCACCGTCAAAGTCAATCCAAGCATGACCATCAACCACCGTCAAAGTCAATCCAAGCGTGACCATCAACCACCATCAAAGTCAATCCAAGAGTGACCATCAGCCACCATCAAAGTCAATCCAAGAGTGACCATCAGCCACCATCAAAGTCAATCCAAGACTAACCATCACCCACCGTCAAAGTCAATCCAACAGTGACCAGCAACCACCGTCAAAGTCAATCCAAGCGTGACCATCAACCACCGTCAAAGTCAATCCAAGAGTGACCATCAATCACTATCAAACTCAATCCAAGCGTGACTATTAACAATTGTCAAAGTCAATCCAAGAGTGACCATCAACCACCGTCAAAGTCAATCCAAGCGTCACCATCAACCACCAAAGTCAATCCAAGACTAACCATCACCTACCGTCAAAGTCAATCCAAGAGTGACCATCAACCACCATCAAAGTCAATCCAAGCGTCACCATCAACCACCAAAGTCAATCCAAGACTAACCATCACCTACCGTCAAAGTCAATCCAAGAGTGACCATCAATCACTATAAAACTCAATCCAAGCGTGACTATTAACCATTGTCAAAGTCAATTCAAAAATGACCATCAACCACCGTCAAAGTCAATCCAAGAGTGACCATCAACCACCGTCAAAGTCAATCCAAGAGTGACCAAATGACCAAATCTGGCCTAAGCGCTGGTGTTCTCTGGACCAATGAGGTTCTCAATTGATGCAACTATTATTTCATACCTTAATCCAAGCTTGCATGAGACATGGAAAAGATCTTGGGGATGAAATTAATTCCATCTTTAGACCCTGTTGGGCACATAAGGTTGAATGTTAGGGTTGTAGAGCATCGTTGCTGGTGAATTGTTGGGCTCCTCCACTACATAGTCTTCCCATGTAATGATCAAGTTTTCCAGCAAACATCAAAACAGAAATGTGCTTCGAGCAGAAAAAAATTATATATATATATTTTTTTAATAACTTAAAAAGTTATATAAGGGTCTGAGAGATCACCCCATCAGTATCGGATATCAAATCTTTGAGGAACCTCATGAAAAGCCTCTCCGTACAAAGCTGACTTGAAAGGTTACACGATTGTAGGTGAGGAGAACAAGGGTTAACGCATCCCGAAATGCCTCAGTCCCAATTTAGAGAACAAAAATCCTTCCATAAATCAAAAGTTACAAACAGACTTTGCGGTGTCATAACTCTTGTGGCGGCCCCCCGTGTGATTGATTCGTGTACATACATTCTGTCTGATTACCATAATGTGCACTTGTGGGACAATCCAGGCAGGAGACGAGCGAGGAGCCAGCCGAGAGCTAAATAACTAATGATCTCGACTCCTCCTCGTTGAGAGTGATTTTCCTCCAATGTTTCATCATATCAAGTGGGAGAAAAGAGTCCTCAGGTTTAGGCAATCAATTACAGATATGTGGAGCGGCAGACACAATCAGTTCACTGATTGTCACCGGTCCTGAGCGGTGGCACCAAGGGAAGTGATCCATCAGGCCATCAGAGAAAGATGGGAGACAATTGTAGACTAACAGGCCCCTTGGATTGGGTGACTTGAAAAATAGAGGTGCCTTAAACATATACAAACCTTTGAGAAGAAGCTTCGTCTGAGGCTCCTCAAATCCCCGGTGAGCGCGAGGGAATTGGAAAACAGTGAAGGCCGGAGAGAGAAATTAAAATAACCTTGTACTAGTTGAGTCGCAAAAACTTCCAATATGATGAAGAAGAGGCGTCGGGCCGGGATTGATGTTTTTGCTCCTCTTCTTCATGGTAATCAAGATGCTCCCACCAATCAAAGACCAGGCTCATGTCGTCTATGTATCCTGGAGTTATTCAAGGGCACGTCCAACTACACTGTAAGGCTATACGAGTGGGATGTATGGGGCCGGATCCCATTTTTTTGCCCCCCTTGTTTATAATAATGATGGCGCCCAAAAAATTGTAGGAGGATGTCATGTCCTTGGCGTAACTTCTCGGTAACCCATTTTGTAACTTTGATGCAACATTACAGATTGGAGATAACAGTAGGTGCTGATCATTTGCCCCCTACCCAAAAAATAGGGGCCCAAGTCCCCGTTTTACTAGAACTATGACTGAGGCTGATGAGAGGTCAATGATTACAGCACTCGCCAGGTCTATAGATTGTAAATATTTCATTAGAGTGCATGCTCAACCCCCCCGGGGGACCCCTGCTCTCATGGATGGTCGGACCCCTCTTACTGATCTAGCAGTACAGAAAAATGTGGAAAATCTTCTTTATTGGAACATCCGAACACCAACACACCTCTTATCATGATCACTACAGGTCCAATCTTTATGAGAAAACCAAAAGATATGGAAGTAAAAAAGAAAAGAACAATAAAAAGTTAAGTTTTTTCCTGGAAAAAAGAAAAAAACCTGCATTTGACAAAGAGCCAAAATGACAAGACAAATGAGTTGCAGAAGATAGACTCACAACAGGCGCAAAAAGAGCTCAGAGAAGATAAATGACCCCCAATATCTATCAATTTATCTATATCTTTATTTATCTTTCTATTTAATATCTATCTCATATATATCTATGTTACCGTATATCCATCTCTATCTATCCATCTATAAATTTCAAATCTATCTCCCATATCCTATGGACAGCACGGTGGCTTAGTGGTTAGCACTACAGCCTTGCAGCACTGGTGACCTGGGTTCAAGTCCCACCCAGGTCAACATCTGCAAAGAGTTTCTATGTTCTCTCCATGTTTCCTCCAGTTTCCTCCCACACTCCAAAACATACTGGTAGGTGATTATGTTGTGAGCCCCATGGGGACAGGGACTGATCTGGCAAGTTCTGTGCAGTGCTGCGGAATCTATAGGCCACATTTATCACTTTTGTGCGCCTAAGTGTAGTAGTTGCGCCTATGTACTGTCGCACTGTTTTGCCAGAATTATCACAAGCTACAACCATCTGTGATAAGTATATTTTCCGCCTCTTATTAATCACTTTACTTTAACACAGTTTAGGCGCAGTTTAGGCGCAATGTTAGATTCGGGCACTTACATGTGATCCTGGTACAAGCTCCTCTCTGCTTCTCCCACAGCCCAGAATGAAGATAACACTCACAGCAGCACCCAGGTGTGTGACACCCTGCACCCAGTGACCTCCTCAGCAGCACCCAGGTGTGTGACACCCAGCACCCAGTGACCTCCTCAGCAGCACCCAGGTGTGTGACACCCAGCACCCAGTGACCTCCTCAGCAGGGGCTTCTCCTGGAGGGGATCCCCCAGTGCTGGTCTCCTGCTGCACCCCTGTAATTCTGCACAGTATCCCCCTCAGACACACTGGTGATACTGTGCAGAATTACATGGGGGACACTTGTCTGTAGTATCTGCAAAATTCTGTAACGTTCTCTTCTCTCTTGCTGTGAGCTCAGGAGTTTGCAGAATTTTTAGTAAATAGAAGGTGATGAACTGTAAATAGTCTGCAGCTCCTGTCTGTAATGTATCTAATTGTATCTATTATGTGTTCCTGTGTCTGCAGTGTATCTAATGTATCTATTATATGTACTAGTGTCTGCAGAGTATCTAATGTATCTATTATATGTTCTAGTGTCTGCAGAGTATCTCATGTATCTATTATCTGTACTAGTGTCTGCAGTGTATCTAATGTATCTATTATATGTACTAGTGTCTGCAGTGTATCTAATGTATCTATTATATGTACTAGTGTCTGCAGTGTATGTAGTGTCTGTATTATCTGTCCTAGTGTCTGGCTGAGCTTTGCTGCTAGAAATGAGCTGTTCTGCAAAGGGGCTCAGTGCTTTCTTCTCAGATAACGCCACCTTCGGGCTGGAGTGTTTTTGCGCCCGTTTTTGCGCCTAAATGAAAACGTTGCAAGTGATGAATATCATTAGGCGCAGCAAAACATCTGGATTGGTAAGATAGATGAGGGAAAGCTGCTTATTTTAGCTGCGCGGCTAATTTGACGTTTAATCGCAAAAATGGCGCAAAAACGGTGCGCCTGAATGAAAAGGCGCAAAAACAACAGAAAAAACGAGTGATACATGTGGCCCTGTGTGCGCTATATAAATACAGGAAATATTATAAATATATATCTATTTTATATCTATCTCTAGCTATTTACCCAATATCTCTCTATAGTTATCTCATATCTATCTATTTTCTATGTATGTTTTTATCTATCTCATATCTATCTATCTATCTATCTATCTATCTCCTATCTATCTATCTCATATCTATCTATCTCCTATCTATCTATCTATCTATCTATCTATCTATCTATCTCCTATCTATCTATCTATCTATCTATCTCCTATCTATCTATCTATCTATCTATCTATCTATCTATCTATCTCATATCTATCTATCTATCTATCTATCTATCTATCTATCTCCTATCTATCTATCTATCTATCTCCTATCTATCTCCTATCTCCTATCTATCTCCTATCTATCTATCTATCTATCTATCTATCTATCTATCTATCTATCTCCTATCTATCTATCTATCTATCTATCTATCTATCTATCTATCTATCTATCTCCTATCTCCTATCTATCTCCTATCTATCTATCTATCTATCTATCTCCTATCTATCTATCTATCTCCTATCTATCTCCTATCTATCTATCTATCTCCTATCTGTCTATCTATCTATCTATCTCCTATCTATCTATCTATCTATCTATCTATCTATCTATCTCCTATCTATCTATCTATCTATCTATCTATCTCCTATCTATCTATCTATCTATCTATCTATCTATCTATCTATCTCCTATCTATCTATCTATCTCCTATCTATCTATCTATCTATCTATCTATCTATCTATCTCATATCTATCTATCTATCTATCTATCTATCTCATATCTATCTATCTATCTATCTCATATCTATCTATCTATCTATCTATCTATCTATCTATCTATCTATCTATCTATCTATCTATATATCTCCTATCTATCTCCTATCTATCTATCTATCTCATATCTATCTATCTATCTATCTATCTATCTATCTATCTATCTATCTCCTATCTATCTATCTATCTATCTATCTATCTATCTATCTATCTCCTATCTATCTATCTATCTATCTATCTCATATCTATCTATCTATCTATCTATCTATCTATCTATCTCTATCTTTTCGGATGTCTATCTAACACAACATAAGATATTTCTGCTCTTGGTTATTCTAATTGTCTTGGTAATTTTGTAGCAATCAGTGAGATGTGTGTTGGGGCCTCTGTGTATTCGGATGGTGTCTGCAGCGAGGCCTATGACCGGGTAATGGCTTCTGTAAGTAAAGTGCGGATGAATATGAAGAGATGCGTCGGCGAGAGTCACAGCTGCAATTGTAAGTCTACAATCCGGCTCTATAAATCTTGACGTGAGCAGGAGATTGGCCGGCGATACAATCTGTCCAGATCTCATTGTGCGAGGAGCGGCCGCGCTGGAAGAAATGTATGTGAATCTCAAACTAATTTTATCACCTTCATTTGTAAACCAGTCAATCAATCATCGCCCTCCTGCAACCTTAATACCGGGAGAGGGAGTACATTTTCATGCATTTCCAGATGCCGCGGCCGGAAATTAATCTCCACCTGATCAGACAACTCGTTGCCCTCATCTCAATGGAGCATCATTAAGGTCAACAATGTATATTAAAAAGCTGATCAATGGCGCCGGCAATGGAGCTATTTCCCATATTGGATAAACTAATATCTTACCATAGAGGTGACGACAGCCGGGGAAAAAAAAATCGCAGGACGCCGCAAAGACTCTGAAGACGTTACGTTTCTTAATCCCTAGGAAAATCATCGCTGGATAGACAGAGATTTACACTATTGTGTAAGGGAGTTCTAGGTGTTGGTGGACTACAAGTCCCAGAATTCTGTTACTCATTCAGAAATCTTTAGGGTTATTTAATATCTTGTATTAAAGGGGTTGTCCAGGATTAGAAAAAATATACCCACAGGTGGGGTTCAGTTCAGCCCCATTCACTCTAATGGAGATGAGCTGCAATACCGGGCATAACCATTGGAAATGTGGGGCGCTGTTACTGGAAGCTGCCCACTACTGGAGAAATGTGGAATTACACTGCAATCATTTACGTACACCTGAGTGTAAACTACATTCTGCACTTCTCTTATACATATTGCATGTATTGTTTTTGCATTACAGTCTAATGTACTAATAATAATAATAATTCTTTATTTATATAGCGCACACAGATTACGCAGCGCTGCACGGAGCTTGCCAAATCGGTCCCTGTCCCCAATGGGGTTCACAATCTAATCAACCTACCAGTATGTTTTGGAGTGTGGGAGGAAACCGGAGGACCCGGAGAAAACCCACACAAACACAGAGAGAACATACAAACTCTTTGCAGATGTTAACCCTGGGACTTGATCCGAGGTTCCCAGCGCTGCAAGGCTGTAATGCTCACCACTGAGCCACCGTGCTGCCCATAATACCCCTGCTTTAACTATTCCTCTGGTTTGCTATAAGTCCCATGATGCCTCAGCACGTCATCACATGACCATGTTCATAATAGACCTACTTTTAATATTCCTCTGGGCTGCTATCAGTCCCATGACAACTCAGCACATCATCAGCTGACCAGACAGAACCATCTACTAGGTGGGGGAGTTGTGAAATAATTCCACACAGTAAGTATACAGTCAGGGAGACTCTGGGGCAAACAGAGGATCCTACCTTGCACTTATTTTGTATGGGGGTTTGGTTGGTGTGATCTAATTTTCATATACAGGGAAACATAATTCCAGATTTAGGGCAGTAGCTATCGGGGGTTTGCAGATGCAGAACTTATGGGGGTCCAATCTCCACAATCACAAGAATCAGGGGCATCCCAAAAATATAGTCAAGTACATAGACAACTGAAAGGGACATAACCTGCCGCCCCATTACTGATGGGGTATGGAACCCCAATTCTCAGATCAGTGGGTGCCCCAGTGATTGGACCTGCATTGATTAGAATGATTCTTGTTAAACATGGAACAAAACTACTTTTCCTCATTCTGATCTATTATACTTTTTGTTCCAGCGGGGTCTTGGTTTCCAAACACGGGGTGCAACAGTGACCCCCTATTGAGGCAAAAAACTGAAAATTGTCGGTTCCGGCGATTCACTAAGGTCGTGCGCCCGATGTCCACCAGGTGTCGCTGCTGCGCTGAAGTCCGTCGGAGTTCACTGGAGTTCACCATCCGTTGCTGGGTGCAGGTAAGCGCACATTTTTTGAAAAAAATTTCGTGCTTTTTCCGAATCCGGCTGGTTTTCCGATGGCCACGCCCCCGATTTCCGTCGCGTGCATGCCGGCGCCGATGTGCCACAATCCGATCGCGTGCGCCAAAAACCCGGGGCAAATCGGTGAAAATCGGTAATTTTCGGAAACCCGATGAAAAAAAGCGATTCGGGCCCTTGGTAAATGACCCCCTCTGTTTTTAATCATGCACTTAATAAAATGTCGTTTTTAACTTTTCTAGCCTATTTTTTCCCCATCGGAGTGTGGGAAGCCGTCTATTCAGTTTTTGGTTTCTGGCACCCCCCCCCCTTCTGGATCCTGACTCGAGAGCCCTGGCTCCTATACATGTGATCCCCTATCACCGTTCCCATAGACCCCAGTTGTATAAATGGTCTTTTTGGGTTTGGGGGGGGGGGGGGGGGTCGGTGCAGATTTTGCACTGGGAGCTCTAACGAAACCCCTAGACCCAATGGGGCAGATTTACTTACCCGGTCCTGTCGCGATCCAGCGGCGCTTTCTCTGCGGAGGATTCGGGTCTTCCGGCGATTCACTAAGGTAGTGCGCCCGATGTCCACCAGGTGTCGCTGCTGCGCTGGATTCCGTCGGAGTTCACTGAAATTCACGATCCTTTTCCTGGTGCAGGTAAGTGCGTGTCGAGCGACACTTTTTTTAAAAAAAAATGTGGCGTTTTTTCCGAATCCGTCGGGTTTTCTTACGGCCACGCCCCCCGCCGATTTCCGTTGCATGCACGCCGGCGCCGATGCTCCACAATCCGATCGCGTGCACCAAAACCCTGGGTCAATTCAGGGAAAATATTCGGATTAGTAAATGACCCCCAATGTGTCCCCCTCGGACCCCCCCAATGCATTACAATATATTGTAACCCAAAGCCTATGATAAAGCGCGGACATGACGCCTCCAGCCGCCCCGGGTCTATATCTGTCAGCGAGAGGGTTAATTCATGTAAAACAGTGTGAAGGATGCGGGAAGATTAAGATTAAGCCCTGCAGAAGAGAATGTTCTAAGCAGAAATTGGTTTAATTAATAGCACATTTTACATAATGATTACAGTGTAATTGCGCTGCCTAACAGAGCCCCATTAAATACAGGCAGCTCCTTTACAACACCCTAAGGCTAAAAATAATGAGTTACATTGGAAATCACTATGCAACAGGTTCATAAATAACATTTAAGCCCGAGCAAGGTGAATACTTATAAATAATAAATATTTGCCTTTTGTAATTGAAGAAAAAATGACAGCCTTCCCTTCCCGGAGCCGCCGCCGCCGCGTTGTCACCGCGCCATTCTCCAGACATCATTCCCCTGATTTCTCGGGAAGCAGATGAATAATTTAGTCAAATGCTAATATTCCCCATAGTCTGACATTGAGGAGCAAATATTCATACATTAGGAATAGAAGGTCCTGCAGGCCGATCGTATATATCGCGCCCCGGCTACAGGATCGCATGATGACCCCCTTATATTACATCTTACATATAGTGGGGGTCCCAATGCCGATCAGTATCACGTACTGGGGTCTTCCTATTCTGCTAGAGGCATCGCTCTGTACCAGACCCCCCAACTATACTGCATCCATTTATAGTGGGGGTCCCAATGCCGATCAGTATCATGTATTGGGGTCTTCCTATTCTGCTAGAGGCATCGCTCTGTACCGGACCCCCCAACTATACTGCATCCATTTATAGTGGGGGTCCCAATGCCGATCAGTATCATGTACTGGGGTCTTCCTATTCTGCTAGAGGCATCGCTATAGCGCATCCATTTCTAGTAGAAGAGACACCTTATGGGCTCCTGGAGCCTCTGCCCCCCTCATGTTACCCCCCTGGGCTTTGCACTTTTACCAGGGCTTGAGTGGAAATACCATAGCACCTCCTCCAGCTACACCAATGAGTACACCACAACCATTACTGCAGTATATATCCTCCACCCCCTTTCATCATAATGTGGAGTTAAATGTGGGGTAAAAAAGGGGTTCACCTTACAATACACAAGAAGTTGCTCTATCCATATGGCACTTCACTACCACAGCCGGGGTGGAGCATGAGGGGTGCAGTATTAGGGGGTCCATAATATGACTCTGTATTATGACCAGTACAGTTGGTGCCTGGTACAGATTTTGCATTGGGTTCCTGCAGATTTACACCTCACATTCGGCTGCAGCTGATTCCTAAAGGGATTGTTTAATATTAAGAAAACATGACTGTTTTCTTCAGGAAATAGCGCCACCCCTGTTCGTTGCCAGTTTCTGGAACTGCAGTGGAGCTTTTTATAATTTAATGGGGGTTCGGCATCCATTACATATAGAGAGATTTGGAGCATGCACAGACATTGGGGCTCATTTACGAAGGGTCTGAATCACACTTTCGTCGGGTCTCCCAACGATTTCCGATTTGTGCCGAATTGTTCCGGGATTTTGGTGCATGCGACGGATTCGGAAAAACCGCGGAATTTAAGAAGGAATTTGTGTCGCAAGATCAGCACTTACATGCACCGAAGAGAAGGTGAACTCCAGCGGACCTCGGCACAGTAGCGACACCTGGTGGATATCGGGGGTTCGGCATCCATTACATATAGAGAGATTTGGAGCATGCACAGACATTGGGGCTCATTTACGAAGGGTCTGAATCGCACTTTCGTCGGGTCTCCCAACGATTTCCGATTTGTGCCGAATTGTTCCGGGATTTTGGTGCATGCGACGGATTCGGAAAAACCGCGGAATTTAAGAAGGAATTTGTGTCGCAAGATCAGCACTTACATGCACCGAAGAGAAGGTGAACTCCAGCGGACCTCGGCACAGTAGGGACACCTGGTGGATATCGGGGGTTCGGCATCCATTACATATAGAGAGATTTGGAGCATGCACAGACATTGGGGCTCATTTACGAAGGGTCTGAATCGCACTTTCGTCGGGTCTCCCAACGATTTCCGATTTGTGCCGAATTGTTCCGGGATTTTGGTGCATGCGACGGATTCGGAAAAACCGCGGAATTTAAGAAGGAATTTGTGTCGCAAGATCAGCACTTACATGCACCGAAGAGAAGGTGAACTCCAGCGGACCTCGGCACAGTAGCGACACCTGGTGGATATCGGGCGCACGGACCTTAGTGAATCCCGGCAGAACCCGAATCCTTATTGGAGAACGCGCTGCTGGCAGTGGCCAGCAGGATCATGTGGGTCACTTACCTTGGGATCAGTGTGCATTTTGGGTAGAAGTACTTGCAGCAGGGCTGATGTTCACATACCACCTACCTTACATCGTGGTGTCCAAGAAGCCCCTTGAGCAGAGCGGTGACCCCTAATTCCCCAGCAGCAGGTCTGCGCATCAGGGGATTGTATACAATGTTAATGTTACGGCTGATGTGACTTCCATAAATCACTGTATCAATATTGTATCTGGTGCAATGAATTCCAGGGGAGCAGCTTCAGGAGCCTCAGACCAATCAGTGGCCCAGATTTATTACAGCCCCTGTGCCAGTTTTCTGTCGGACTTTGCACGTCCTTTCTAGTGCAAACTACTGCACATGTATTTATAACGTGTCCGAGACGCAATCGTGATCCAGCTGCACTGTTCCCAAAGCGACAAAAAATACTGCACTGATGGGGCGTCGGTGCTCAGTCATTTATCATGCAGAGGCCGAAAAAAATTGTGTTGCACGTCCCATGTTAAAAGTGCACCAAAAAAAAAGTTGGTGCCCTCTGTCGGAGCAATGCAGGGGGCGCCAGATTTGTGAAGAAAGCGCACCAGAAATCCTGAATCTGGCGCCCCCTGCACACTACACAGGTAACTGCACATACTACACACTGCACTTTGATAAATTTGGGCCATTGTCTGTTCCCGATATAAAGAAAATGGGGCTTATTTAATAAGGGCCCAGCGGACCGCACTTTCGTCAGACATCCCGACAATTTCCGTTTTGCGCCGCTAGAACAGGGATTTAAAAGGGGTTTTTGGCGCCCCCGATCGGGTTTCGCCGGCTTTCATGTGACACAAATCGGGGGAGGGGGGGGAATGGAGAGCGGGCCATCGGACGATCCGCACTTACCTGCACCGGGAGGAAGATGGTGAACTCTGTCGGACCTGCGCAGTAGAGTTCATCCTCGTCGGACAGTCCGGATCGGGGATCGCGCAGGGACCGGGTAAGTAAATGTGCCCCATTACATCATAAATGGCCTGGTACAGATTTTGCATTGTGACCCTGTAACTTTGAGTTCTGCCTCTAATAATTATGAATATAAAATTAATATAATTTATAATAAAAGTATTGGAAAATCTAGAGATGAGAAACCTGTCTTACCAATCCTGTCCAGCATGTGGCAGCACTAAGCGCATCCTTCAGATCTTGCTATTTGCATATCTGAACAAAGCCAATCTAGACAATTAACCTCCTATCAGGACATGCTGCACCTTGTAGTCCCACAGGCCCCAGGTGCGGACTCCCTGACCCACACAGCACTAGTACTCGGCGCACCCTTCCCATCCCTGCACCGCGCTTCCCCTTCAGCGCTGTATTTTATATTCGCCTCCGGTTATACCATTTACATCACTGCACATATGGCGGTAATATCGGACCCTGACTAAGCGTGCTGATGAATGTCATGCATCTTATCCTGCGTGCATATGCTTAGCCCCCCGCGCCCCCGATGCAGCGGAGAATGACAACACTCAGGAATTCTTCCATTGCCTGACTCTTAAACGCATTAGGAAACCGCCATCGGCGCCGCCGCTAGATTAGATTGCCGTATGATGATATTATCCACCAAAAACTAAGAGGCCTTGTCAGGGATTGCAGTTGTCATAGTTTGATGCAAATGACTTTGCGCGGTGTTCATCTGAATCGCTATCATTTCATAATCTGGGGATACATCACCGCGTGACATCCACATTTCCCGCGATTCCGCTTTTATTCCCACCGGCGGCAATCAAATGAAAGGCGTTCAACCACACCGAAATGTATAAATAATTTTCATTCAAACATATTAACAGTCAAAATACGGAAATTTATCACGGAGCGACGCGCGTCCTAAGAAGCTATAAAGATTTTACTTTTTACACATATTCCTACTTAGAAAAGTAATCGGAGTAGTAAGTTGTAGCCGGATCAGAGCGGCGAATTATAAATGTCTTACCGGGGTAATGCAAAGACGGGCGGTGAGCAATGGCGTGCGCTAGCCCCCCTTTATCTTCTACGCACTTCGTAAAATGAACCTGTCGCCGAAATGCAATCGACACGAGGGGGGAATAGATGCACTAGATACATAATAATAGAACTACAATGTATCGTGAGGTCATGAGAAGTGATGTCACCGCTGCTCTCTAGTGATGGATAGGCTGTATTCTCAGTGATGGCTCCGCTGCTCTCTAGTGATGGATAGGCTGTATTCTCAGTGATGGCACTGCTGCTCTCTAGTGATGGATAGGCTGTATTCTCAGTGATGGCACCGCTGCTCTCTAGTGATGGATAGGCTGTATTCTCAGTGATGGCACTGCTGCTCTCTAGTGATGGATAGGCTGTATTCTCAGTGATGGCACCGCTGCTCTCTAGTGACGGATAGGCTGTATTCTCAGTGATGGCACCGCTGCTCTCTAGTGACGGATAGGCTGTATTCTCAGTGATGACACCGCTGCTCTCTAGTGATGGATAGGCTGTATTCTCAGTGATGGCACCGCTGCTCTCTAGTGATGGATAGGCTGTATTCTCAGTGATGGCACCGCTGCTCTCTAGTGATGGATAGGCTGTATTCTCAGTGATGGCACCGCTGCTCTCTAGTGATGGATAGGCTGTATTCTCAGTGATGGCACCGCTGCTCTCTAGTGATGGATAGGCTGTATTCTCAGTGATGGCACCGCTGCTCTCTAGTGATGGATAGGCTGTATTCTCAGTGATGGCACCGCTGCTCTCTAGTGATGGATAGGCTGTATTCTCAGTGATGTCACCGCTGCTCTCTAGTGATGGATAGGCTGTATTCTCAGTGATTACACCGCTGCTCTCTAGTGATGGATAGGCTGTATTCTCAGTGATGGCACCGCTGCTCTCTAGTGATGGATAGGATGTATTCTTAGTGATGGCACTGCTGCTCTCTAGTGATGGATAGGCTGTATTCTCAGTGATGTCACCGCTGCTCTCTAGTGATGGATAGGCTGTATTCTCAGTGATGTCACCGCTGCTCTCTAGTGATGGATAGGCTGTATTCTCAGTGATGGCACCGCTGCTCTCTAGTGATGGATAGGCTGTATTCTCAGTGATGGCACCGCTGCTCTCTAGTGATGGATAGGCTGTATTCTCAGTGATGGCACCGCTGTTCTCTAGTGATGGATAGGCTGTATTCTCAGTGATGGCACCGCTGCTCTCTAGTGATGGATAGGCTGTATTCTCAGTGATGGCACCGCTGCTCTCTAGTGATGGATAGGATGTATTCTTAGTGATGGCACTGCTGCTCTCTAGTGATGGATAGGCTGTATTCTCAGTGATGGCACCGCTGCTCTCTAGTGATGGATAAGCTGTATTCTCAGTGATGGCACCGCTGCTCTCTAGTGATGGATAAGCTGTATTCTCAGTGACGGCACCGCTGCTCTCTAGTGATGGATAGGTTGTATTCTCAGTGATGGCACCGCTGCTCTCTAGTGATGGATAGGATGTATTCTCAGTGATGGCACCGCTGCTCTCTAGTGATGGATAGGCTGTATTCTCAGTGATGGCACCGCTTCTCTCTAGTGATGGATAGGCTGTATTCTCAGTGATGGCACCGCAGCTCTCTAGTGATGGATAGGCTGTATTCTCAGTGATGGCTCCGCTGCTCTCTAGTGATGGATAGGCTGTATTCTCAGTGATGTCACCGCTGCTCTCTAGTGATGGATAGGCTGTATTCTCAGTGATGGCACCGCTGCTCTCTAGTGATGGATAGGCTGTATTCTCAGTGATGGCACCGCTGCTCTCTAGTGATAGGCTGTATTCTCAATGATGGCACCGCTGCTCTCTAGTGATGGATAGGCTGTATTCTCAGTGATGGCACTGCTGCTCTCTAGTGATGGATAGGCTGTATTCTCAGTGATGGCACCGCTGCTCTCTAGTGATAGGCTGTATTCTCAGTGATGTCAAGGCTGCTCTCTAGTGATGGATAGGCTGTATTCTCAGTGATGGCTCCGCTGCTCTCTAGTGATGGATAGGCTGTATTCTCAGTGATGGCACCGCTGCTCTCTAGTGATGGATAGGCTGTATTCTCAGTGATGGCACCGCTGCTCTCTAGTGATAGGCTGTATTCTCAATGATGACACCGCTGCTCTCTAGTGACGGATAGGCTGTATTCTCAGTGATGGCACCGCTGCTCTCTAGTGATGGATAGGCTGTATTCTCAGTGATGGCACTGCTGCTCTCTAGTGATGGATAGGCTGTATTCTCAGTGATGGCACTGCTGCTCTCTAGTGATGGATAGGCTGTATTCTCAGTGATGGCACCGCTGCTCTCTAGTGATAGGCTGTATTCTCAGTGATGTCAAGGCTGCTCTCTAGTGATGGATAGGCTATATCAGTGATGGCGAACCTTTAAGAGACCGAGTGCCCAAACTGCAAACCAAAGCCGACGTTTCTATCGCAAGGTGCCAACACAGCAATTTAGCCCAAAAGCGCCACAATACCACTATACAAGAGACAAATAACACTTTGACATCATGAGGCCACCATTAACACCACATAAATAGCAGAATTCTGGTTATAAAGACCACTATAGAAAGGCCAACATTACCAATAATAACACTATACTAGAAGCTAATATAGTGATGAATACTGTATTACTGCCTGCGGCTGTAGCTCCGTGTATGGCTGTGTACTGCGGCTGTAGCTCCATGTATGGCTGTGTACTGCGGCTGTAGCTCCATGTATGGCTGTGTACTGCGGCTGTAGCTCCGTGTATGGCTGTGTACTGCGGCTGTAGCTCCATGTATGGCTGTGTACTGCGGCTGTAGCTCCATGTATGGCTGTGTACTGTGGCTGTAGCTCCGTGTATGGCTGTGTACTGCGGCTGTAGCTCCATGTATGGCTGTGTACTGTGGCTGTAGCTCCATGTATGGCTGTGTACTGTGGCTGTAGCTCCATGTATGGCTGTGTACTGCGGCTGTAGCTCCATGTATGGCTGTGTACTGCGGCTGTAGCTCCATGTATGGCTGTGTACTGCGGCTGTAGCTCCGTGTATGGCTGTGTACTGCGGCTGTAGCTCCGTGTATGGCTGTGTACTGCGGCTGTAGCTCCGTGTATGGCTGTGTACTGCGGCTGTAGCTATGTGTATGGCTGTGTACTGCGGCTGTAGCTCCGTGTATGGCTGTGTACTGTGGCTGTAGCTCCATGTATGGCTGTGTACTGTGGCTGTAGCTCCATGTATGGCTGTATACTGTGGCTGTAGCTCCGTGTATGGCTGTATACTGTGTCTGTAGCTCCGTGTATGGCTGTATACTGTGGCTGTAGCTCCGTGTATGGCTGTATACTGTGGCTGTAGCTCCGTGTATGGCTGTGTACTGCGGCTGTTGCTCTTTAAGTAAAAGTTTTATTTTCTCTGAAAATATCTTACACAACACAGGAGAAATGCTGCAGCATTGTGAGTTTAGAGGTAATACCCAGTCCCTCCAGTAGCCAGTATAGAGACAGGGCCTCACCCCCACCCCACTATAGAGACAGGGCCCCCCACCTCAGTATAGACACAGGGCCTCACCCCCCACCCCAGGATAGAAATAGGGCCTCATCCCCCACCCCAGGATAGAAATAGGGCCTCATCCCCCACTCCAGGATAGAAATAGGGCCTCATCCCCCACACAAGGATAGAAATAGGGCCTCATCCCCCACACAAGGATAGAAATAGGGCCTCATCCCCCACCCCAGGATAGAAATAGGGCCTCATCCCCCACCCTAGGATAGAAATAGGGCCTCATCCCCCACCCCAGGATAGAAATAGGGTCTCCCCCCCCCCACCACCCCAGTATAGACAGACACACACAGAGGGGCTTACCAGGTGCAGCAGCCGAAACGCGCCATCTCAAGTGCAGGCGAGGATGCGGTGACGTCACCGCCGGAGCACAGGAGCCAGGCAGCAGGCATCGGGCGCCGAGACCCTGCGACCCCGCAGGCAGCGGGACGCGGGGGCCGCGCAGACGTCGGCGCGCCACTAACAAGCAGGAAGCGGAATGCCGGGGCCGCGCATGATTCGGAGCGCCGGGGCCGCGCAGACAGTGGAGTTCCGGGCCGCGCAGGCATCAGAGCGCGCAGGTATCGCCGGGCTGCGCAGGTATCGCAGCGTGTCGGGCCCACTTTCATGAGACTGGGGAGATGGTACGCGTGCCTGCAGAGAGGGCTCTGCGTGCCCTCTCTGGCACGCGTGCCATAGGTTCGCCATCACTGGGCTATATACTCAGTGATGGCACCGCTGCTCTCTAGTGATGGATAGGCTGTATTCTCAGTGATGGCACCGCTGCTCTCTAGTGATGGATAGGCTGTATTCTCAGTGATGGCACCGCTGCTCTCTAGTGATGGATAGGCTGTATTCTCAGTGATGGCACCGCTGCTCTCTAGTGATGGATAGGCTGTATTCTCAGTGATGGCACCGCTGCTCTCTAGTGATGGATAGGCTGTATTCTCAGTGATGGCACCGCTGCTCTCTAGTGACGGATAGGCTGTATTCTCAGTGATGGCACCGCTGCTCTCTAGTGACGGATAGGCTGTATTCTCAGTGATGGCACCGCTGCTCTCTAGTGATGGATAGGCTGTATTCTCAGTGATGTCACCGCTGCTCTCTAGTGAGGGATAGGCTGTATTCTCAGTGATGGCACCGCTGCTCTCTAGTGATGGATAGGCTGTATTCTCAGTGATGGCACCGCTGCTCTCTAGTGATGGATAGGCTGTATTCTCAGTGATGGCACCGCTGCTCTCTAGTGATGGATAGGCTGTATTCTCAGTGATGGCACTGCTGCTCTCTACTGATGGATAGGCTGTATTCTCAGTGATGGCACCGCTGCTCTCTAGTGATGGATAGGCTGTATTCTCAGTGATGGCACCGCTGCTCTCTAGTGATGGATAGGCTGTATTCTCAGTGATGGCACCGCTGCTCTCTAGTGATGGATAGGCTGTATTCTCAGTGATGGCACTGCTGCTCTCTAGTGATGGATAGGCTGTATTCTCAGTGATGGCACCGCTGCTCTCTAGTGATGGATAGGCTGTATTCTCAGTGATGGCACCGCTGCTCTCTAGTGATGGATAGGCTGTATTCTCAGTGATGGCACCGCTGCTCTCTAGTGATGGATAGGCTGTATTCTCAGTGATGGCACCGCTGCTCTCTAGTGATGGATAGGCTGTATTCTCAGTGATGGCACCGCTGCTCTCTACTGATGGATAGGCTGTATTCTCAGTGATGGCACCGCTGCTCTCTAGTGATGGATAGGCTGTATTCTCAGTGATGGCACCGCTGCTCTCTAGTGATGGATACGCTGTATTCTCAGTGATGGCACCGCTGCTCTCTAGTGATGGATAAGCTGTATTCTCAGTGATGGCACTGCTGCTCTCTAGTGATGGATAGGCTGTATTCTCAGTGATGGCACCGCTGCTCTCTACTGATGGATAGGCTGTATTCTCAGTGATGGCACCGCTGCTCTCTAGTGATGGATAGGCTGTATTCTCAGTGATGGCACCGCTGCTCTCTAGTGATGGATAGGCTGTATTCTCAGTGATGGCACCGCTGCTCTCTAGTGATGGACAGGCTGTATTCTCAGTGATGGCACCGCTGCTCTCTAGTGATGGATAGGCTGTATTCTCAGTGATGTCACCGCTGCTCTCTAGTGATGGATAGGCTGTATTCTCAGTGATGGCACCGCTGCTCTCTAGTGATGGATAGGCTGTATTCTCAGTGATGGCACCGCTGCTCTCTAGTGATGGATAGGCTGTATTCTCAGTGATGGCACCGCTGCTCTCTAGTGATGGATAGGCTGTATTCTCAGTGATGGCACCGCTGCTCTCTAGTGATGGATAGGCTGTATTCTCAGTGATGGCACCGCTGCTCTCTAGTGATGGATAGGCTGTATTCTCAGGGATGGCACCGCTGCTCTCTAGTGATGGATAGGCTGTATTCTCAGTGATGGCACCGCTGCTCTCTAGTGATGGATAGGCTGTATTCTCAGTGATGGCACCGCTGCTCTCTAGTGATGGATAGGCTGTATTCTCAGTGATGGCACTGCTTCTCTCTAGTGATGGATAGGCTGTATTCTCAGTGATTTCACCACTGCTCCCTAGTGATGGATAGGCTGTATTCTCAGTGATGGCACCGCTGCTCTCTAGTGATGTATAGGCTGTATTCTCAGTGATGACACCGCTGCTCTCTAGTGATGGACAGGCTGTATTCTCAGTGATGGCACCGCTGCTCTCTAGTGATGGATAGGCTGTATTCTCAGTGATGACACCGCTGCTCTCTAGTGATGGATAGGCTGTATTCTCAGTGATGGCACCGCTGCTCTCTAGTGATGGATAGGCTGTAATCTCAGTGATGGCACCGCTGCTCTCTAGTGATGGATAGGCTGTATTCTCAGTGATGAGAATAACACTGTTAACTATGTTACACTATAAGATTTCGGGGTGCTGTGTCCCCCCTCAGCCTGTATCCTTGGTAGAACAATAGGATACACAATTCCTCCCATTTGTATTCATGTTGTGTTTTTGTGCACAGGGGAAATAATTCCATTTCATAGATGTCTCTGGAAGCAGAACTGAGATCCTGGGTTATAGCGGCTCCAGCGGATGAAATAAAACTTTGCAGTACTAATGTTTTCCTAACTGCTTTCATATTGTAATGATATTTTTCCAAGCTCTGGGTTTTATTTGATCTTAAATACCTTTTTGGGGAAGTCCAGTGAGCTGACTCTAATAAAATCATGCGATTGAAAAAAGGTTTAAGTGGAATGTTCGGAATGAATTACAAAACTGCATGGAAGAACAACGCCAGGACCCACCATAAATCCGGGGGCACATGACCCCCCCTTGTACTCCTCATTGTATATAGTACTATAGTATTATAGTAGTTATATTCTTGTACATAGGGGGCAGTATTATAGTAGTTATATTCTTGTATATAGGGGGCAGTATTATAGTAGTTATATTCTTGTACATAGGGGGCAGTATCATAGTAGTTATATTCTTGTACATGGGGGGCAGTATTATAGTAGTTATATTCTTGTACATAGGGGACAGTATTATAGTAGTTATATTCCTGTACATAGGAGGCAGTATTATAGTAGTTATATTCTTGTACATAGGGGACAGTATTATAGTAGTTATATTCCTGTACATAGGAGGCAGTATTATAGTAGTTATATTCTTGTACATAGGGGACAGTATTATAGTAGTTATATTCCTGTTCATAGGAGGCAGTATTATAGTAGTTATATTCCTGTACATAGGGGCAGTATTATAGTAGTTCTATTCCTGTACATAGGGGGCAGTATTATAGTAGTTATATTCCTGTACATAGGAGCAGTATTATAGTAGTTATATTCCTGTATATAGGGGGCAGTATTATAGTAGTTATATTCTTGTACATAATGGGCAGTATTATAGTAGTTATATTCTTGTACATAGGGGGCAGTATTATAGTAGTTATATTCCTGTATATAGGGGGCAGTATTATAGTAGTTATATTCTTGTACATAGGGGGCAGTATTATAGTAGTTATATTCCTGTACATAGGGGGCAGTATTATAGTAGTTATATTCTTGTACATAGGGGGCAGTATTATAGTAGTTATATTCCTGTACATAGGGGGCAGTATTATAGTAGTTATATTCTTGTACATAGGGGGCAGTATTATAGTAGTTATATTCCTGTATATAGGGGGCAGTATTATAGTAGTTATATTCTTGTACATAGGGGGCAGTATTATAGTAGTTATATTCCTGTACATAGGGGGCAGTATTATAGTAGTTATATTCTTGTACATAGGGGGCAGTATTATAGTAGTTATATTCCTGTACATAGGGGGCAGTATTATAGTAGTTATATTCTTGTACATAGGGGGCAGTATTATAGTAGTTATATTCCTGTACATAGGGGGCAGTATTATAGTAGTTATATTCTTGTACATAGGAGGCAGTATTATAGTAGTTATATTCTTGTACATAGGGGGCAGTATTATAGTAGTTATATTCCTGTACATAGGGGGCAGTATTATAGTAGTTATATTCCTGTACATAGGGGGCAGTATTATAGTAGTTATATTCCTGCACATAGGGGGCAGTATTATAGTAGTTATATTAATGTACATAGGAGGCAGTATTATAGTAGTTATATTCCTGTACATAGGGGGCAGTATTATAGTAGTTATATTCTTGTACATAGGGGGCAGTATTATAGTAGTTATATTCCTGCACATAGGGGGCAGTATTATAGTAGTTATATTAATGTACATAGGAGGCAGTATTATAGTAGTTATATTCCTGCACATAGGGGGCAGTATTATAGTAGTTATATTAATGTACATAGGAGGCAGTATTATAGTAGTTATATTCCTGTACATAGGAGGCAGTATTATAGTAGTTATATTGTTGTACATAGGGGGCAGTATTTTAGAAGTTATATTCTTGTACATAGGGAGCAGTATTATAGTAGTTATATTCTTGTACATAGGGGGCAGTATTATAGTAGTTATATTGTTGTACATAGGGGGCAGTATTATAGTAGTTATATTCCTGTACATAGGGGGCAGTATTATAGTAGTTATATTCTTGTACATAGGAGGCAGTATTATAGTAGTTATATTCTTGTACATAGGAGGCAGTATTATAGTAGTTATATTCCTGTACATAGGGGGCAGTATTATAGTAGTTATATTCTTGTACATAGGGGGCAGTATTATAGTAGTTATACTCTTGTACATAGGGGGCAGTATTATAGTAGTTATATTCCTGTACATAGGGGGCAGTATTATAGTAGTTATATTCTTGTACATAGGGGGCAGTATTATAGTAGTTATATTCCTGTACATAGGGGTAATATTATAGTAGTTATATTCTTGTACATAGGGGGCAGTATTATAGTAGTTATATTCCTGTA
Organism: Engystomops pustulosus; assembly: GCF_040894005.1. Lineage (NCBI taxonomy): Eukaryota > Metazoa > Chordata > Amphibia > Anura > Leptodactylidae > Engystomops > Engystomops pustulosus. The sequence continues at coordinate 96,603,158 of NC_092420.1, read as the reverse complement.
CACAGGGGGCAGTATTATAGAAGTTATATTCTTGTACATAGGGGGCAGTATTATAGTAGTTATATTCCTGTACATAGGGGTAGTATTATAGTAGTTATATTCTTGTACATAGGGAGCAGTATTATAGTAGTTATATTCTTGTACATAGGTGGCAGTATTATAGTAGTTATATTCTTGTACATAGGGGGCAGTATTATAGTAGTTATATTCCTGAACATAGGGGTAGTATTATAGTAGTTATATTCTTGTACATAGGGGGCAGTATTATAGTAGTTATTTTCTTGTACATAGGGGGCAGTATTATAGTAGTTATATTCTTGTACATAGGGGGCAGTATTATAGTAGTTATATTCCTGTACATAGGGGTAGTATTATAGTAGTTATATTCCTGTACCTATGGGGCAGTATTATAGTAGTTATATTCCTGTACATAGGAGGCAGTATTATAGTGGGTATATTCCTGTACATAGGGGACAGTATTATAGTAGTTATATCCTTGTACATAGGGGGCAGTATTATAGTAGTTATATTCTTGTACATAGGGGGCAGAATTATAGTAGTTATATTCTTGTACATAGGGGCAGTATTATAGTAGTTATATTGTTGTTCATAGGGGGCAGTATTATAGTAGTTATATTCCTGTACATAGGGGGCAGTATTATAGTAGTTATATTCTTGTACATAGGGGGCAGTATTATAGTAGTTATATTCCTGTACACAGGGGGCAGTATTATAGAAGTTATATTCTTGTACATAGGGGCAGTATTATAGTAGTTATATTCTTGTACATAGGGGGCAGTATTATAGTAGTTATATTCCTGTACATAGGGGTAGTATTATAGTAGTTATATTCTTGTACATAGGAGGCAGTATTATAGTAGTTATATTCCTGTACACAGGGGGCAGTATTATAGAAGTTATATTCTTGTACATAGGGGGCAGTATTATAGTAGTTATATTCCTGTACATAGGGGTAGTATTATAGTAGTTATATTCTTGTACATAGGGGGCAGTATTATAGTAGTTATATTTTTGTACATAGGGGGAAGTATTATAGTAGTTATATTCCTGTACATAGGGGTAGTATTATAGTAGTTATATTCTTGTACATAGGGGTAGTATTATAGTAGTTATATTCCTGTACACAGGGGGCAGTATTATAGAAATGATATTCTTGTTCATAGGGAGCAGTATTATAGTAGTTATATTCTTGTACATAGGGGGCAGTATTATAGTAGTTATATTTTTGTACATAGGGGGCAGTATTATGGTAGTTATATTCCTGTACATAGGGGTAGTATTATAGTAGTTATATTCTTGTACATAGGGAGCAGTATTAAAGTAGTTATATTCCTGTACATACGGGGCAGTATTATAGTAGTTATATTCCTGTACATAGGGGGCAGTATTATAGTAGTTATATTCCTGTACATAGGGGGCAGTATTATAGTAGTTATATTCTTGTACATAGGGGGCAGTTTTATAGCAGTTATACTCTTGTACATAGGGGGCAGTATTATAGTAGTTATATTCTTGTACATAGGGGGCAGTATTATAGTAGTTATATTCTTGTACATAGGGGGCAATATTATAGTAGTTATATTCCTGTACATAGGGGGCAGTATTATAGTAGTTATATTCTTGTACATAGGGGGCAGTATTATAGCAGTTAGATTCTTTTACATAGGGGCAGTATTATAGTAGTTATATTCCTGTACATAGGGGGCAGTATTATAGTAGTTATATTCTTGTACATAGGGGGCAGTATTATAGTAGTTATATTCTTGTACATAGGAAGCAGTATTAAAGTAGTTATATTCCTGTACATAGGGGGCAGTATTTTAGTAGTTATATTCCTGTACATAGGGGGCAGTATTATAGTAGTTATATTCTTGTACATAGGGGGCAGTATTATAGTAGTTATATTCTTGTACATAGGGGGCAGTATTATAGTAGTTATATTCTTGTACATAGGAAGCAGTATTATAGTAGTTATATTCCTGTACATAGGGGGCAGTATTTTAGTAGTTATATTCCTGTACATAGGGAGCAGTATTATAGTAGTTATATTCTTGTACATAGGAAGCAGTATTATAGTAGTTATATTCCTGTACATAGGGAGCAGTATTATAGTAGTTATATTCCTGTACATAGGGGGCAGTATGATAGTAGTTATATTCTTGTACATAGGGGGCAGTATTATAGTAGTTATATTCTTGTACGTAGGGGGCAGTATTATAGTAGTTATATTCTTGTACATAGGGGGCAGTATTATAGTAGTTATATTCTTGTACATAGGGGGCAGTATTATAGCAGTTATACTCTTGTACATAGGGGGCAGTATTATAGTAGTTATATTCTTGTACATAGGGGGCAGTATTATAGTAGTTATATTCTTGTACATAGGGGGCAATATTATAGTAGTTATATTCCTGTACATAGGGGGCAGTATTATAGTAGTTATATTCTTGTACATAGGGGGCAGTATTATAGCAGTTAGATTCTTTTACATAGGGGCAGTATTATAGTAGTTATATTCCTGTACATAGGGGGCAGTATTATAGTAGTTATATTCTTGTACATAGGGGGCAGTATTATAGTAGTTATATTCTTGTACATAGGAAGCAGTATTAAAGTAGTTATATTCCTGTACATAGGGGGCAGTATTTTAGTAGTTATATTCCTGTACATAGGGGGCAGTATTATAGTAGTTATATTCTTGTACATAGGGGGCAGTATTATAGTAGTTATATTCTTGTACATAGGGGGCAGTATTATAGTAGTTATATTCTTGTACATAGGAAGCAGTATTATAGTAGTTATATTCCTGTACATAGGGGGCAGTATTTTAGTAGCTATATTCCTGTACATAGGGAGCAGTATTATAGTAGTTATTTTCTTGTACATAGGAAGCAGTATTATAGTAGTTATATTCCTGTACATAGGGAGCAGTATTATAGTAGTTATATTCCTGTACATAGGGGGCAGTATTATAGTAGTTATATTCTTGTACATAGGGGGCAGTATTATAGTAGTTATATTCTTGTACGTAGGGGGCAGTATTATAGTAGTTATATTCTTGTACATAGGGGGCAGTATTATAGTAGTTATATTCTTGTACATAGGGGGCAGTATTATAGTAGTTATATTCTTGTACATAGGGGGCAGTATTATAGTAGTTATATTCTTGTACATAGGAAGCAGTATTATAGTAGTTATATTCCTGTACATAGGGGGCAGTATTATAGTAGTTATGTTCTTGTACATAGGAAGCAGTATTATAGTAGTTATATTCCTGTACATAGGGAGCAGTATTATAGTAGTTATATTCCTGTACATAGGGGGCAGTATTATAGTAGTTATATTCTTGTACATAGGGGGCAGTATTATAGTAGTTATTTTCTTGTACATGGGGGACAGTATTATAGTAGTTATATTCCTGTACATAGGGGGCAGTATTATAGTAGTTATATTCTTGTACATAGGGGGCAGTATTATAGTAGTTATATTCTTGTACATAGGGGGCAGTATTATAGTAGTTATATTCTTGTACATAGGGGGCAGTATTATAGTAGTTATATTCCTGTACATAGGGGGCAGTATTATAGTAGTTATATTCCTGTACATAGGGGCAAGTATTATAGTAGTTATATTCTTGTACATAGGGGGCAGTATTATAGTAGTTATATTCTTGTACATAGGGGGCAGTATTATAGTAGTTATATTCCTGTACATAGGGAGCAGTATTATAGTAGTTATATTCTTGTACATAGGGGGCAGTATTATAGTAGTTATATTCCTGTACATAGGGGGCAGTATTATAGTAGTTATATTCCTGTACATAGGGGCAGTATTATAGTAGTTATATACTTGTACATAGGGGGCAGTATATAGTAGTTATATTCCTGTACATAGGGGGCTGTATTATAGTAGTTATATTCCTGTACATAGGGGGCAGTATTATAGTAGTTATATTCCTGTTCATAGGGAGCAGTATTATAGTAGTTATATTCTTGTACATAGGGGGCAGTATTATAGTAGTTATATTCTTGTACATAGGGGGCAGTATTATAGTAGTTATAGTCTTGTACATAGGGGGCAGTATTATAGTAGTTATATTCCTGTACATAGGGAGCAGTATTATAGTAGTTATATTGTTGTACATAGGGGGCAGTATTATAGTAGTTATATTCTTGTACATAGGGGGCAGTATTATAGTAGTTATATTCCTGTACATAGGGGGCAGTATTATAGTAGTTATATTGTTGTACGTAGGGGGCAGTATTATAGTAGTTATATTCCTGTACATAGGGGGCAGTATTATAGCAGTTATATTCTTGTACATAAGGGGCAGTATTATAGTAGTTATATTCCTGTACATAGGGGGCAGTATTATAGTAGTTATATTCCTGTACATAGGGGGCAGTATTATAGTAGTTATATTCCTGTACATAGGGGCAGTATTATAGTAGTTATATTCTTGTACATAGGGGGCAGTATTATAGTAGTTATATTCTTGTACATAGGGGGCAGTATTATAGTAGTTATATTCTTGTACATAGGGGGCAGTATTATAGTAGTTATATTCTTGTACATAGGGGGCAGTATTATAGTAGTTATATTCTTGTACATAGGGGGCAGTATTATAGTAGTTATATTCCTGTACATAGGGGGCAGTATTATAGTAGTTATATTCCTGTACATAGAGGGCAGTATTATAGTAGTTATATTCTTGTACATAGGGGCAGTATTATAGTAGTTATATACCTGTACATAGGGGGCAGTATTATAGTAGTTATATACTTGTACATAGGGGGCAGTGTTTTAGTAGTTATATTCCTGTACATAGGGGGCAGTATTATAGTAGTTATATACCTGTACATAGGGGGCAGTATTATAGTAGTTATATTCTTGTACATAGGGGGCAGTGTTATAGTAGTTATGTTCTTGTACATAGGGGGCAGTATTATAGTAGTTATATTCTTGTACATAGGAAGCAGTGTTATAGTGGTTATATTCTTGTACATAGGGGGCAGTATTATAGTAGTTATATTCCTGTACATAGGGGGGGTATTATAGTAGTTATATCCCTGTACATAGGGGGCAGTATTATAGCAGTTATATTCTTGTACATAGGGGGCAGTATTATAGTAGTTATATTCTTGTACATAGAGGGCAGTATTATAGTAGTTATATCCCTGTACATAGGGGGCAGTATTATAGTAGTTATATTCCTGTACATAGGGGGCAGTAATATAGTAGTTATATTCCTGTACATAGGGGGCATTTTTATAGTAGTTATATTCCTGTACATAGGGGGCAGTATTATAGTAGTTATATTCTTGTACATAGGGGGCAGTATTATAGTAGTTATATTCTTGTACATAGGGGGCAGTATTATAGTAGTTATATTCTTGTACATAGGGGGCAGTATTATAGTAGTTATATTCTTGTACATAGGGGGCAGTATTATAGTAGTTATAGTCTTGTACATAGGGGGCAGTATTATAGTAGTTATATTCTTGTACATAGGGGGCAGTATTATAGTAGTTATATTCTTGTACATAGGGGGCAGTATTATAGTAGTTATATTCCTGTACATAGGGGGCAGTATTATAGTAGTTATATTCCTGTACATAGGGGGCAGTATTATAGTAGTTATATTCTTGTACATAGGGGGCAGTATTATAGTAGTTATATTCCTGTACATAGGGGGCAGTATTATAGTAGTTATATTCTTGTACATAGGGGGCAGTATTATAGTAGTTATATTCCTGTACATAGGGGGCAGTATTATAGTAGTTATATTCCTGTACATAGAGGGCAGTATTATAGTAGTTATATTCTTGTACATAGGGGGCAGTATTATAGTAGTTATATTCCTGTACATAGGGGGCAGTATTATAGTAGTTATATTCCTGTACATAGGGGGCAGTATTATAGTAGTTATATTCTTGTACATAGGGGGCAGTATTATAGTAGTTATATTCCTGTACATAGGGGGCAGTATTATAGTAGTTATATACTTGTACATAGGAGGCAGTATTATAGTAGTTATATTCCTGTACATAGGGGGCAGTATTATAGTAGTTATATTCCTGTACATAGGGGGCAGTATTATAGTAGTTATATACTTGTACATAGGAGGCAGTATTATAGTAGTTATATTCCTGTACATAGGGGGCAGTATTATAGTAGTTATATTCCTGTACATAGGGGGCAGTATTATAGTAGTTATATTCTTGTACATAGGGGGCAGTATTATAGTAGTTATATTCCTGTACATAGGGGGCAGTATTATAGTAGTTATATTCCTGTACATAGGGGGCAGTATTATAGTAGTTATATTCTTGTACATAGGAAGCAGTATTATAGTAGTTATATTCCTGTAAATAGGGGGCAGTATTATAGTAGTTATATTCTTGTACATAGGGGGCAGTATTATAGTAGTTATATTCTTGTACATAGGGGGCAGTATTATAGTAGTTATATTCTTGTACATAGGGGGCAGTATTATAGTAGTTATATTCTTGTACATAGTATTTTCTTGTAGTTGGTTGTTGAATGCAGGGAACATGTATATAATCTATTATATATAATAATTATCTATATTATAATTTGGCATTGGTCCAGGGGAAGCAGAGGTTTGATGTAAATTATTGGCTGTGGGAACTTTATTTCTTTGGAAAACTATTTATTGGAGTATTTTATTGTCACAATTTGATTATGAACTGGGTGAGAGTCATGAATAAGGAGGAATCTGCGTGTAGTCGGAGGCTTCGCCTTCACCGGCTCCGGGAGAATTTTTCACTTTGGAAATAAATTACTACATTCCAGGTCACTAGTAATTTATCTATTGCCCCCCCCAAAAAAATCTTATTTGGGGACTTTCATATTTCTGTATTTCCAGGAATATTTCTCCGGTTTGCCCTTTGCGCCCTCGGCTCAGCATTATCGGAATGAAATTTATCCAGCTAATGTGAAACTTCAGGAGCATCGCACAAATCCTGTATCCGTCACCCGTTCTGCCGCTCTCTGAAATGTTTTCATACTTTCCCCGCCGCGCTGTATAATAGAAAAGATACAATTTACAGCTAAAAGTTTGGAGGAAAGTTTACCTTTTAAAATGACTGTAAGTATTGGAATAGAAGCTCAGGACGTGGAAGCCGCACTGCGCAGGGGAGGAATAGCGGAAAGAAACACAAGGATAAGTGATGGCCCCCGCGCTTTACCCAGAACTCTCCACAGACTTATAGGGGTGTCACACTTTATTAACCACCTGATTCACCTGATTTATACCTAATATATGACTCAGTGACAGATTCCTCTTTGCACCCTAACGCAATTCCTGGTCTTGTAATACAGTATATACTCAAGTATAAGCCGACCCGAATATAAACCGAGGCACCTGATCTTACCTAAAAAAACCTGGGAAAACCCATTGGTGCACATTTACTTACCGGGCCCCTTGTGTTCACCAAAAGTGCATTGTCCGTGTATAATGCGCTGTGCCGCGATTCACTAACATCGTGCACCCGATATCCTGCATGTGTCGCTTCCCGCTCAGGTCCCCGGAGTTCACCTTCTTCTTCCTGGTGCATGTAAGTGCATTGTCCGTGTATAATGCGCTGTGCGGGGAGTCACTAAGATCGTGCACCTGATATCCTGCATGTGTCGCTTCCCCGCTCAGGTCCCCGGAGTTCACCTTCTTCTTCCTGGTGCATGTAAGTGCATTGTCCATGTATAATGCGCTGTGCGGGGAGTCACTAAGATCGTGCGCCCGATATCCTGCATGTGTCGCTTCCCCGCTCAGGTCCCCGGAGTTCACCTTCTTCTTCCTGGTACATGTAAGTGCATTGTCTGTGTATAATGTCCTGTGCGGGGAGTCACTAAGATCGTGCGCCCGATATCCTGCATGTGTCGCTTCCCCGCTCAGGTCCCCGGAGTTCACCTTCTTCTTCCTGGTGCATGTAAGTGCATTGTCCGTGTATAATGCGCTGTGCGGGGAGTCACTAAGATCCTGCACACGATATCCTGCATGTGTCGCTTCCCCGCTCAGGTCCCCAGAGGTCACCTTCTTCTTCCTGGTGCATGTAAGTGCATTGTCCGTGTATAATGCGCTGTGCGGGGAGTCACTAAGATTGTGCGCCCGATATCCTGCATGTGTCACTTCCCCGCTCAGGTCCCCGGAGTTCACCTTCTTCCTGGTGCATGTAAGTGCATTGTCCATGTATAATGCGCTGTGCGGGGAGTCACTAACATCGTGCGCCCGATATCCTGCATGTGTCACTTCCCCGCTCAGGTCCCCGGAGTTCACCTTCTTCTTCCTGGTGCATGTAAGTGCATTGTCTGTGTATAATGCTCTGTGCGGGGAGTCACTAAGATCCTGCACCCGGTATCCTGCATGTACGCTTCCCCGCTCAGGTCCCTGGAGTTCACCTTCTTCTTCCTGGTGCATGTAAGTGCATTGTCCGTGTATAATGCGCTGTGCGGGGAGTCACTAAGATCGCGTCCCAATATCCTGCATGTGTCGCTTCCCCGCTCAGGTCCCTGGAGTTCCCCTTCTTCTTCCTGGTGCATGTAAGTGCATTGTCCATGTATAATGCGCTGTGCGGGGAGTCACTAAGATCGCGTCCCAATATCCTGCATGTGTCGCTTCCCCGCTCAGGTCCCCGGAGTTCACCTTCTTCTTCCTGGTGCATGTAAGTGCTTGGCTTGCAACACAATTTGAAAGTTAAATCCCACGATCAGTCCGAATCACGGCCCCCAATTTGTGTCGCAAGACAGCACGGCAGCACCGATCGCGTGTGCCACCATCTCAGCCCAGGTTAAATACCTGTCCAACGCCCAGCAGCCTCCCCCCACTAATGAAATGTCCAGCAGCCTCCTCCACTAATGAAATGGCGAGCAGCCCCCCCACTAATAAAATGCCCAGCAGCCTCCACTCACTAATAAAATGCCCAGCAGCCTCTCCAGCTAAATAAATATAGTAAAATACCTTTGGCGTTCCCCGCAGCTCCTCTTCTCTCCCGGCTACCTATGTAACAGCACTGTTAGAGATGGGTGCCTGTGCATTTACTATGATGTGCTAAATAACTTAGCTTATACCTGAGTATATACAGTAGCTTTTCCCAAAAGAGAGGTTTTCAAAATATGCAAATAAGCTGTGCATGCTGCATGGGGGTGCTATTGTCTGTGCAGCAGGATCCCGGAGGGACTCTGCTGACGAACCCCATGAGCACTTGAAGCTCATTAACATATTTTTTTTATTCACAGAAAAAAGAAGAATTATTTGCGGTACCTTTTGTGGTTCCCTGTGGTGTCCACTAATGAAATGCTCAGCAACCTCATCCACTAATGAAATGCCCAGCTGCCTCTCCCTACTAATGAAATGCCCAGCAGCCTCCCCCTACAAATGAAATGCTCAGCAACCTCTCCCTACTAATGAAATGCCCAGCAGCCTCCCCCTACTAATGAAATGCCCAGAAGCCTCCTCCACTAATGAAATGCCCAGCAGCCTCCTCCACTAATGAAATGCCCAGCAGCCTCCCCCTACTAATGAAATGCCCAGCAGCCTCCCCCTACTAATGAAATGCCCAGCTGCCTCCCCCTACTAATGAAATGCCCAGCAGCCTTCCCCTACTAATGAAATGCCCAGCAGCCTCCCCCTACTAATGAAATGCCCAGCAGCCTCCCCCTACTAATGAAATGCCCAGCAGCCTCATCCACTAATGAAATGCCCAGCAGCCTCCCCCTACTAATGAAATGCCCAGCAGCCTCCCCCTACTAATGAAATGCCCAGCAGCCTCCCCCTACTAATGAAATGCCCAGCAGCCTCATCCACTAATGAAATGCCCAGCAGCCTCCCCCTACTAATGAAATGCCCAGCAGCCTCTCCTGCTAAAGAAATGTAGTAAAATACGCGCTCCCTGCAGCTCCTCTTCTCTCTCGGCTTCGCTGGTAACAGGCAGCGCTGGTAGGGATGGGTGCCTGCGCTTTTACTATGATGTCATTGGGGCTCATTTACTTACCTGGTCCTGTCACAATCCAGCGGCGCATTCTCCGATGAGGATTCGGGTCTCCCGTGATTCACTAAGGTCGTGCGCCTGATGTCCACCAGGTGTCGCTGCTTCGCCGAGGTCCGCCGGAGTTCACCATCCTATTCCTGGTGCATGCAAGTGCGTGTCAAGCGACACATTTTTTTAAAAAATACTGCGGTTTATCCGGATCCGTCGGGTTTTCCGATGGCCACGACCCCCCAATTTCCGTCGCATGCAAGCCATCGCCGATGCGACACAAACCAGGGGCAGTTCAGCGCAAACCGGTCATTTTCGGGAAACCCAACGAAAATGAGCGATTCGGGCCCTTAGTTAATGAGCCCCATTGTTAATAGGTGACACTCAGCAACAGCGCCAATCAGTGGAATGCAGCACCTAATTATCACTTAATTATCAACCAATTCTCAGCTTTCTACTGTCAGATGGTGGTTCTGGTCTGGAGCAGACAACCTGGCTCCGCCCATATGACACTATATTATGACACTGAATACTCCAGAATGGTGAGGACAGGAGGCCAACTTTGCCAGAATCAGTAGAGTGGCCCCTTAGACTATTATAGGGTGCAAAGAATTCTCAATGTTGGAGGAAGTGAAAAGTCCTCTGTGAATGAGAGCAGGTCCTGATAGATCCATGATGGCCAATACACTACGAGGTAAGTGTCCTCTTTCAGCTCCATCCATTGTGTAAATCACCAGTTATATGGCGGATGAAGGGAATCATTACACTCTCCATATACACGGTAACTTCACCAACCGCTTAGTATAGTGTTATTACACAATGTTACATTTCAGGCCACACCCCTTTCCCATTAAACCCTGCCCCCTTTTTAGCTAAGCCCCATCCCCCTTGTCAAGTGAGCCTGAAAAAAATCAAATGCAACCTAAAGCTCTGGCAATTTAGAAATTTTCCAGCAGTAGATTTGCTCCTTGATGAAGTCAATGAAGGAAAGAGAAGTCGGAGAGAACCAGTACAGAAGACCTTGACCTGCCCCTTTAAGAAAAAATATCATTTTGACTGGTATTAAGAATCCACTCCTAGTGATATGGTTATTTGGAGTAATACATAAAGTTAAATAATGAACTTTGAATTTCATGAAATTGAAGCACAAGTGCTCTGAGGGGCGTTACCAGAGTTCCTCCGGGCTCTGACTGCTACACAACCCCTGAAGCCCTTGTAACATGCTCCCTGCTCCCCTGGATCTCCGTCCTCCTCTGTCTGCTAGAATTATCACAGCAGCACAGAACTAATACTACAGGCAGGGGGGAGGAGAACCAGAGGAGTATGGGGGAGGAGCCAGGACCCAGAGGGGCTCTGGTAACACATAAAAAAACTGGTTACATAGTCAACTGACCCAATCCTGATGAATAATGAAGTCTCTCTTCGAGGAATTGAGCGAGGGAGATTGGGGAAGAAATTACCGTTTCGGCATCGGTACAGGTGTGACAAAGCAGGTATCCTCCAGCACAGCTCAGCCTAAGAGCCGTACGTGAAGGCTGGAAACGCACGGCCGCCTACTTTTCTCTGACTGCATTGGATGTACGTAGTTTTTATTAGGTTACAATAAAGGAAATGTATTTTTTACCATGATTTTTTGGGTGCTGGAGGATAACAACTTTATCAATAGGCTCTGGCAACGCCCCTCAGAGCCCGTGTGCTTCATTTGTTACATTGTAACTTAATGCATTGCTCCTAATAAATATATTACTGAGCTTTGGCTTCAGGTCGGATGCCACTAACTACAAAAAGGAGACACCATCTTTTACTACGTGGCACTGCTTATAGTAAAGGGGAAGAAGGACACTAATATTATAAGGGGGCACCAGTAGCGGGTTATGATACAGACGGTTTGGACGGTAGCCTGGGACCCGAGCCTTCTAGGGGGCACATGGTTACCCAAAACACCCACCAGATTTTATATTGAGAATGACCTTCACCCATGAAATCCTTATGCATCTGTTCCTGCTCTCAATACACATGTACACAAGAGCCATTTCAGGACCTTTGAAGGTCCTTCAAAGGTCCCGAAACCGCTGATTGAAAGCAACAGAAGGGTCACATCCTCCAATCCCCAAGAAGCTGATTCTAGGAAGTGATTCCAGACTTGTAGGGGCCATAATATTCATACAGCCCTGGGGCACCCACAGGGGGGCTCTAATTATTGTAAAGGGGGAAATTATTATGAAAAGTTAACAGGGAAACAAAATTGTAAAGAGGTGCTTTAAGAGGAAGGGGGCACAAACATGGAGACAAGGGACTATCCAAATAGTATCAATAAGAACAACAATAATATAACCACACAATAAGAGTTGGACATTACTGTGTAGCGGCCGTATTAGGGATTGTGCAGGTTAAAGAACGGTAGACAGGATATCAGAAAACGAGAAGACTCTGCTTCCCGAACTCCAAAAGTGAGAAACGAACGGGGGGAGGGGGGGGGGGGGTCATCATGGTGGTCTGGATGAATGGAAAGGTAAAAGGTGAAATCAATGGATATAATTGTAGCCGCTGTGCAGAGCTGGTGCCTGTGTGACACTATATGGCGGGAATATTTATCTTTGTATATAGGCTTCAGTATCAGTCTGGTGACATATTTCAGTCAGTGTATAGCAATGAAGGCAAACCTATGACACGGGTGCCAGAGGGGGCACTCTGAGTGCTCTCTGTGGGCACCCAGGCCCTCGCGGCAGGACAGTTCAGAAGACACGACTCAAAGACAAGACTCGCCTTGCACTTTCAGGAAACTTAAAGGAAATCTTCCATTGGATTTGATGTATTATGAACCAAAAGACCTTAAGAAAGGTCTGTAGTAACACTGAAGCAGAAACATATCTTCTTTAATCCCTGATCCGAGTGGTTTTGTTGAGAAAAACAATTATTATTGTGATAATGAGGCTCTGACGCTCCTGTGGCTGCCCCGGGCCCTTCTCCTCTTACCGTAATTATACACTGCTCCAGAATATGATGTAATCACTGTGTTGTCCCTGACAGACAGAAGTAATCAATCGCTGCACCATTCCCCAGCTGCTGTGTATGAGTCATCCAGCTCAGGTTGATTAGTCCTGTCTGGACAGTTCAGGAAGCTCCGTCTAATGTGTTAGTCAGTATGCACCCAGCTTTCCCAAGGTCCTGAATTTTGTAATTTAAAAATAAGTGGGATTGAGGATGAAGTTTTGGCACTCACTACTTAAAAGGATCTTCATCGCTGGTATATAATGTCATGGTAATATTCATAGTGTGGATGGATTTTTTTGGGTCCTGCCCAGCGGTATCACTAGTAATAGAGTCCTTTACCTTTAGGGTTTGTTCTCTATAAGGATAATAATTTGTCCTGGTAGAGCGGTATTATTAGTGATATTATCTCTACATGATGCGGCGATACTACGTGGGTCTTACGTGATGGTATTGTTAACAATATTGGTCTTTGTTCAGTAATTATTTTCAGTAACAGTATTTAGGTCATAACTAATTACTGTATGTTTGGTCCTGGTAATAATCTGATGACTATATCCATCATCTTACATGGGGATATGCACCATGACAACACCTTATCCTTTATCTTAATCTCTTCTACATCTCAATCCAAAGCAGATACAAGACGCAGCTCTGACAAATTATCACTAATAATCTTCTTTATTTGCTTTATTGAACTTGTACTAAAATTAAACAGTGTGAAACCTCTGCCATGGATGAGAATACAGAATACACCTCCACGTGTGTCACTACACAGCGGTAACACTGCCACCAGGGGGCAACACTCCCAATAACTGCTACATTCATGACAATATTGTATCAAGAAAATATACTCATACTAAAATGCAGATTAACCACAAAGCCAATTCTTCATGTCACTCACTGACAAATATACTGTAACTACTATAATACTGCCCCCTATGTACAAGAATATAACTACTATAATACTACCCCCTATGTACAAGAATATAACTACTATAATACTGCTCCTATGTACAAGAATATAACTACTATAATACTGCCCCCTATGTACAGGAATATAACTACTATAATACTGCCCCCTATGTACAAGAATATAACTAATATAATACTGCCCCCTATGTACTGGAATATAACTACTATAATACTGCCCCCTATGTACAAGAATATAACTACTATAATACTGCCCCCTATGTACAGGAATATAACTACTATAATACTACCCCCTATGTACAGGAATATAACTACTATAATACTGCTCCTATGTACAAGAATATAACTACTATAATACTGCCCCCTATGTACAAGAATATAACTACTATAATACTGCCCCCTATGTACAGGAATATAACTACTATAATACTGCTCCCTATGTACAGGAATATAACTACTATAATACTGCTCCCTATGTACAGGAATATAACTACTATCATAGTATCATAGTATATAAGGCTGGAAGGAGACGCAAGTCCATCAAGTCCAACCTTCAAGAATTAAATAAATGTTTTATCCCCATAACCCGTGATATTTTTTCTCTCCAGAAAGTCATCCAGGCCTCTCCTGAACATGTACATAGAGTCCGCCATAACAACCTCCTGCGGCAGAGAGTTCCATAGTCTCACTGCTCTTACAGTAAAGAACCTTTGCCTATGGTGATGGTAGAACCTCCTCTCCTCTAGGCGTAGAGGATGTCCCCTTGTCCTGGTCACAGGCCTAGGTATAAAAAGATCTTTGGAGAGATCCTTGTACTGTCCGTTCAGGTATTTGTACATTGTAATGAGGTCTCCCCTCAGTCGTCTTTTTTCTAAACTGAATAATCCCAAATTTTGTAATCTGTCAGTGTATTCTAATCCCCCCATTCCCCTAATAATCCTGGTTGCTCTCCTTTGCACCCGTTCCAGCTCTATTATATCCTTTTTATACACTGGTGCCCAAAACTGTACACAATATTCCATGTGTGGTCTGACCAGGGATTTGTATAAGGGCAAAACTATGTCTTTATCATGAGAATCTATTCCTCTCTTGATACATCCCATTATTTTATTTGCTTTAGCAGCAGCCGCCTGGCTCTGGTCACTAAAATTAAGTTTACCATCCACCAATACCCCCAAGTCCTTTTCAGCTTCAGTTTTACTAAGTAATTGACCGTTTAGAACATAATTATACTTTTTGTTTCCATGGCCCAAGTGCATAACTTTACATTTATCTACATTAAACCTCATCAACCATTTTTCTGCCCATCCCTCAAGCTTCCACAAATCCCTCTGTAATGCTAAACTATCGACCTCAGTATTTATTACTTTACACAGCTTAGTATCATCTGCAAATATTGAAACTTGACTGTGTAAACCCACTACAAGGTCATTAATAAAAATATTAAAAAGAAGTGGCCCCAATACTGACCCCTGTGGCACTCCACTGGTAACATCAACCCAATCTGAGAATGTGCCATTAATGACCACCCTCTGTTTTCTATCACTAAGCCAATTACTTACCCAGATACACAGATTTTCTCCTATTCCCAGCAGTCTCATTTTGTATACCAACCTTTTATGTGGCACGGTGTCAAATGCCTTTGAGAAGTCCAGATATACAACATCCACAGCGTCCCCCAGATCCAGTCTTGAACTTACCTCCTCGTAGAAACCAATCAGATTAGTCTGACAGGACCGATCTCTCATAAACCCATGCTGACGCTGGGTTATAAGGTTGTGCACAGTGAGATACTCCAGGATAGCATCTCTAACAAACCCCTCAAATATTTTCCCCACCACAGCAGTTAGACTTACGGGTCTGTAGTTTCCAGGATCGCTATTTGATCCTTTTTTGTATATTGGTACCACATTTGCTATGCGCCACTCCTGTGGAACATAACCAGTCCTCAGTGAATCTTCAAATATTAAAAATAACGGTCTGTCTATCACGGTACATAATTCATGCAGAACCCGGGGGTGTATGCCATCTGGCCCCGGTGATTTATCTATCTTAGTGGTTGCGAGGCGGCGCCGTACCTCTTCCTGGGTTAAACTGTTGACATTATAAAAAGAATTAACATTATTCCTCATTGTGTCTTCCACCAGGGGATTTTCCAGGGTAAAGACAGTTGAGAAGGCGACATTCAGTAGATTGGCCCTTTCCTCATCTCCTTCCACCATGACCCCCATGTTATTTCTAAGGGGACCCACACTCTCTGTTTTTAGTTTCTTATCATTTATATACTTGAAAAATAATTTGGGATTATTTTTGCTCTCCCTGGCAATATTTCGCTCAGTCTCTATTTTTGCGGCCTTTATCTGCTTTTTACAGGATTTATTTTTCTCTCTATAATCCTGTAATGCCTCATCACTACCTTCACGTTTTAGCACCTTAAATGCTTTATCTTTCTCGCTTATTGCTTTCCTTACAAGACTAGTTAGCCACATAGGGTTTTTCTTGTTCCTTTTATGCTTTTTCCCATAAGGTATGTGTTTCTCACAGGACTTTTTCAGAATATATGAGAAAAAGTCCCATTTTTGGGGGGGGCTTTTGTCCTTGAGAGCATTATCCCAGTCTATGCCTTTAAGGTCTTCCCTTAGTTGCTGAAAATTTGCCCTCCTGAAGTTTAGAGTGTTGGTTGCCCCTTCACTAACGTGCTTAGTAAAGCGTAATACAAAATCAATGATATTATGATCACTATTCCCCAGGTTCCCCCCAACCTGTAGTTTTGATATCCTATCAGGTCTGTTGGTAAGGATAAGGTCCAGCAGTGTCCCCCCTCTTGTTGGCTCCAGGACTAGTTGCGACAGGTAATTGTCTTTTGTTGTTGACAAGAACCTGCTACCTTTGAAGGACCTGCATGTTTCTGCCCCCCAGTCAATATCTGGGTAATTGAAGTCCCCCATGATAAGTACTTCACCATGCTTTGAAGCCGCATCCATTTCACTTATCAGCATTTCCTCTGCTGCCTCCATTATATTTGGAGCCTTATAACAAACCCCTAGTAATATTTTATTATTCTTTTTCCCTCCTCTTATCTCCACCCATAGGGACTCCACATTTGCGTTACTGATGTCATCTCGCAGGACGGGCTTGAGGCAAGAATTCACATATAAACAAACCCCTCCCCCTTTTTTATTTATACGATCCTTTCTAAAAAGACTATAACCATCTATAGTAACAGCCCAGTCATAGCTACTGTCCAGCCATGTCTCGCTGATACCCACTATATCATATTTCCGCTCCAACATCAAGAGTTCCAGTTCCTCCATTTTGTTTGTGAGGCTTCTGGCATTTGTGTACATACACTTTATATGGTTTTCCCTGTCCCTATTCCTTTTGTCCTTATTCCCCAATCTCATTCCAGCCCCCCTTCCTCCCCCATGGACTATGGCTCTTCCCAGCTCTCTATGTACACCGTCTATTTGCCCTGCACAAGTGTAGTTGCCCTCCCCCCAGGTCTCTAGTTTAAACACTCCTCCAACCTTCTAGCCATTTTTTCCCCTAAAACAGCGGCCCCCTCCCCATTGAGGTGCAGCCCATCCCTACTGTAGAGCCTGTAGCCCACAGAAAAGTCAGTCCAGTTCTCCATGAACCCAAACCCCTCCTTCCTACACCAACTTTTGAGCCACTTATTTACCTCCTTGATCTCCCGCTGCCTTTCTGGTGTGGCACGTGGTACAGGCAGTATTTCGGAGAAAATAACCTTTGAGGTCCTTGCCCTGAGCTTATGGCCTAAATCTCTGAAATCATTTTTAAGGACCTTCCACCTACCTGTTACTTTGTCATTAGTGCCAATGTGGACCATGACCGCTGGTTCCTCACCAGCCCCTCCCAGTAATCCGTCAACCCGATCCGCAACATGCCGAACCCGAGCACCCGGCAAACAACACACTGTTCGGTATGCACGGTCTTTGTGACAGATTGCCCTGTGTGTTCCCCTAATAATGGAATCTCCCACTACCAGCACCTGTCTGACTTTGCCTTTGCTCCCATTACCCTTCTTACTGAAGCAGACATTCCCCTGGTTGCTAGCGGCCACGTCTTTCTGCAGCATTGCTACCCCAGAGCTGATATCCCCCTCATCCGCCAGCCTGGCAAACTTATTGGGGTGCACCAGATCAGGACTAGACTCTCTACAACTCTTCCCTCTACCCTGCCTTCTACATGTTACCCAACTAGCTGCCCCCTCACTCTGCACCTCCATACTTCCCTCCCCACACCCATCTTCCCCAGAGAGTTTGTGCTCCAGGAGCAGCAAACTTCGTTCCATATTATCAATTGCCCGCAGCCTTGAAACTTGCTCATTTAGATCCAGAATCTGGGCTTCCAGATGAGCAATTTTCACACACCCCACACAGCAGTATTCCCCCTCGAACGGCTGTTCAAGGAAAGCATACATGGCGCAGGATGTACACCGTGTAGCAATGCCACTTATGGAGTCCATAATTCTAATGGGGATTACAATATAAATATGCACAGAAAGAAGAATCTACAGTCAGAGTAACACAAAACACAGCAGTTACCTGCTAAAGCCCCTCAAACTTAAGTCCCTTAAACCTAAGTCACACTTATGACACTGCACACACTTGGGATCAGTGCACACTCGCTGCCAAGCTCACACACTCGCTTTGCTAATGCTTTTTTTTTAAAAGTTATCGGCCACAAAAATCTGCAGAGCTCACTGCACAAGATCTGGCTATGTACTATAATACTGCCCCCTATGTACAAGAATATAACTACTATAATACAGCCCCCTATGTACAGGAATATAACTACTATAATACTGCCTCCTATGTACAAGAATATAACTACTATAATACTGCCCCCTATGTACAGGAATATAACTACTATAATACTGCCCCCTATGTACAAGAATATAACTACTATAATACTGCCCCCTATGTACAGGAATATAACTACTATAATACTGCCCCCTATGTACAAGAATATAACTACTATAATACTGCCCCCTATGTACAGGAATATAACTACTATAATACTGCCCCCTATGTACAAGAATATAACTACTATAATACTGCTCCCTATGTACAAGAATATAACTACTATAATACTGCCCCCTATGTACAGGAATATAACTACTATAATACTGCCTCCAATGTACAAGAATATAACTACTATAATACTGCCCCTATGTAAAAGTATATAACTACTATAATACTGCCCCCTATGTACAAGAATATAACTACTATAATACTGCCCCCTATGTACAAGAATATAACTACTATAATACTGCCCCCTATGTACAAGAATATAACTACTATAATACTGCCTCCAATGTACAAGAATATAACTACTATAATACTGCCCCCTATGTACAAGAATATAACTACTATAATACTGCCCCCTTTGTACAAGAATATAACTACTATAATACTGCCCCCTATGTACAAGAATATAACTACTATAATACTGCCTCCAATGTACAAGAATATAACTACTATAATACTGCCCCCTATGTACAAGAATATAACTACTATAATACTGCCCACTATGTACAGGAATATAACTCCTATAATACTGCCCCCTATGTACAAGAATATAACTACTATAATACTGCCCCCTATGTACAGGAATATAACTACAATAATACTGCCCCCTATGTACAGGAATATAACTACTATAATACTGCCCCCTATGTACAAGAATATAACTACTATAATACTGCCCCCTATGTACAAGAATATAACTACTATAATACTGCCCCCTATGTACAAGAATATAACTACTATAATACTGCCCCCTATGTACAGGAATATAACTACAATAATACTGCCCCCTATGTACAGGAATATAACTACTATAATACTGCCTCCAATGTACAAGAATATAACTTCTATAATACTGCCCCCTATGTACAAGAATATAACTACTATAATACTGCCCCTTATGTACAAGAATATAACTACTATAATACTGCCCCCTATGTACAAGAAAATAACTACTATAATACTGCCCCCTATGTACAAGAATATAACTACTATAATACTGCCCCCTATGAACAGGAATATAACTACTATAATACTGCCCCCTATGTACAAGAATATAACTACTATAATACTGCCCCCTATGTACAAGAATATAACTACTATAATACAGTCCCCTATGTACAAGAATATAACTACTATAATACTGCCCCTTATGTACAAGAATATAACTACTATAATACAGTCCCCTATGTACAAGAATATAACTACTATAATACTGCCCCTATGTAGAGGAATATAACTACTATAATACTGCCCCCTATGTACAAGAATATAACTACTATAATACTGCCCCCTATGTACAAGAATATAACTATTATAATACTGCCCCCTATGTACAAGAATATAACTACTATAATACTGCCCCTATGTACAAGAATATAACTACTATAATACTGCCCCCTATGTACAGGAATATAACTGCTATAATATTGCCCCTATGTACAAGAATATAACTACTATAATACTGCCCCCTATGTACCGGAATATAACTACTATAATACTGCCCCCTATGTACAAGAATATAACTACTATAATACTGCCCCCTATGTACAAGAATATAACTACTATAATACTGCCCCCTATGTACAAGAATATAACTACTATAATACTGCCCCCTATGTACAAGAATATAACTACTATAATACTGCCCCCTATGTACAAGAATATAACTATAACTATAATACTACCCCCTATGTACAGGAATTTAACTCCTATAATACTGCCCCCTATGTACAAGAATATAACTACTATAATACTGCCCCCTATGTACAAGAATATAACTACTATAATACTGCCCCCTATGTACAAGAATATAACTACTATAATACTGCCCCCTATGTACCGGAATATAACTACTATAATACTGCCCCCTATGTACAAGAATATAACTACTATAATACTGCCCCCTATGTACAAGAATATAACTACTATAATACTGCCCCCTATGTACAAGAATATAACTACTATAATACTGCCCCCTATGTACAAGAATATAACTACTATAATACTGCCCCCTATGTACAAGAATATAACTACTATAATACTGCCCCCTATGTACAAGAATATAACTACTATAATACTGCCCCCTATGTACAAGAATATAACTACTATAATACTGCCCCCTATGTATAAGAATATAACTACTATAATACTGCCCCCTATGTACAGGAATATAACTACTATAATACTGCCCCCTATGTACAGGAATATAACTACTATAATACTGCCCCCTATGTACAAGAATATAACTACTATAATACTGCCCACTATGTACAGGAATATAACTACTATAATACTGCCCCCTATGTACAAGAATATAACTACTATAATACTGCCCCCTATGTACAAGAATATAACTACTATAATACTGCCCCCTATGTACAGGAATATAACTACTATAATACTGCCCCCTATGTACAAGAATATAACTACTATAATACTGCCCCCTATGTACAAGAATATAACTACTATAATACTGCCCCCTATGTACAGGAATATAACTCCTATAATACTGCCCCCTATGTACAGGAATATAACTCCTATAATACTGCCCCCTATGTACAGGAATATAACTACTATAATACAGCCCCCTATGTACAGGAATATAACTACTATAATACTGCCCCCTATGTACAGGAATATAACTACTATAATACAGCCCCCTATGTACAGGAATATAACTACTATAATACTGCCCCCTATGTACAGGAATATAACTACTATAATACTGCCCCCTATGTACAGGAATATAACTACTATAATACTGCCCCCTATGTACAGGGATATAACTACTATAATACTGCCCCTATGTACAGGAATATAACTATTATAATACTGCCCCCTATGTACAGGGATATAACTACTATAATACTGCCCCTATGTACAGGAATATAACTACTATAATACTGCCCCCTATGTACAAGAATATAACTACTATAATACTGCCCCCTATGTACAAGAATATAACTACTATAATACTGCCCCCTATGTACAAGAATATAACTACTATAATACTGCTCCCTATGTACAAGAATATAACTACTATAATACTGCCCCCTATGTACAGGAATATAACTACTATAATACTGCCCCCTATGTACAGGAATATAACTACTATAATACTGCCCCCTATGTACAGGGATATAACTACTATAATACTGCCCCTATGTACAGGAATATAACTATTATAATACTGCCCCCTATGTACAGGGATATAACTACTATAATACTGCCCCTATGTACAGGAATATAACTACTATAATACTGCCCCCTATGTACAAGAATATAACTACTATAATACTGCCCCCTATGTACAAGAATATAACTACTATAATACTGCCCCCTATGTACAAGAATATAACTACTATAATACTGCTCCCTATGTACAAGAATATAACTACTATAATACTGCCCCCTATGTACAGGAATATAACTACTATAATACTGCCCCCTATGTACAAGAATATAACTACTATAATACTGCCCCTATGTAGAGGAATATAACTACTATAATACTGCCCCCTATGTACAAGAATATAACTACTATAATACTGCCCCCTATGTACAAGAATATAACTACTATAATACTGCCCCCTATGTACAAGAATATAACTACTATAATACTGCCCCTATGTACAAGAATATAACTACTATAATACTGCCCCCTATGTACAGGAATATAACTGCTATAATATTGCCCCTATGTACAAGAATATAACTACTATAATACTGCCCCCTATGTACCGGAATATAACTACTATAATACTGCCCCCTATGTACAAGAATATAACTACTATAATACTGCCCCCTATGTACAAGAATATAACTACTATAATACTGCCCCCTATGTACAAGAATATAACTACTATAATACTGCCCCCTATGTACAAGAATATAACTATAACTATAATACTGCCCCCTATGTACAAGAATATAACTATAACTATAATACTACCCCCTATGTACAGGAATTTAACTCCTATAATACTGCCACCTATGTACAAGAATATAACTACTATAATACTGCCCCCTATGTACAAGAATATAACTACTATAATACTGCCCCCTATGTACAAGAATATAACTACTATAATACTGCCCCCTATGTACCGGAATATAACTACTATAATACTGCCCCCTATGTACAAGAATATAACTACTATAATACTGCCCCCTATGTACAAGAATATAACTACTATAATACTGCCCCCTATGTACAAGAATATAACTACTATAATACTGCCCCCTATGTACAAGAATATATCTACTATAATACTGCCCCCTATGTACAAGAATATAACTACTATAATACTGCCCCCTATGTACAAGAATATAACTACTATAATACTGCCCCCTATGTACAAGAATATAACTACTATAATACTGCCCCCTATGTATAAGAATATAACTACTATAATACTGCCCCCTATGTACAGGAATATAACTACTATAATACTGCCCCCTATGTACAGGAATATAACTACTATAATACTGCCCCCTATGTACAAGAATATAACTACTATAATACTGCCCACTATGTACAGGAATATAACTACTATAATACTGCCCCCTATGTACAAGAATATAACTACTATAATACTGCCCCCTATGTACAAGAATATAACTACTATAATACTGCCCCCTATGTACAGGAATATAACTACTATAATACTGCCCCCTATGTACAAGAATATAACTACTATAATACTGCCCCCTATGTACAAGAATATAACTACTATAATACTGCCCCCTATGTACAGGAATATAACTCCTATAATACTGCCCCCTATGTACAGGAATATAACTCCTATAATACTGCCCCCTATGTACAGGAATATAACTACTATAATACAGCCCCCTATGTACAGGAATATAACTACTATAATACTGCCCCCTATGTACAAGAATATAACTACTATAATACAGCCCCCTATGTACAGGAATATAACTACTATAATACTGCCCCCTATGTACAGGAATATAACTACTATAATACTGCCCCCTATGTACAGGAATATAACTACTATAATACTGCCCCCTATGTACAGGGATATAACTACTATAATACTGCCCCTATGTACAGGAATATAACTACTATAATACTGCCCCCTATGTACAAGAATATAACTACTATAATACTGCCCCCTATGTACAAGAATATAACTACTATAATACTGCCCCCTATGTACAAGAATATAACTACTATAATACTGCTCCCTATGTACAAGAATATAACTACTATAATACTGCCCCCTATGTACAGGGATATAACTACTATAATACTGCCCCTATGTACAAGAATATAACTACTATAATACTGCCCCCTATGTACAAGAATATAACTACTATAATACTGCCCCCTATGTACCGGAATATAACTACTATAATACTGCCCCCTATGTACAAGAATATAACTACTATAATACTGCCCCCTATGTACAAGAATATAACTACTATAATACTGCCCCCTATGTACAAGAATATAACTACTATAATACTGCCCCCTATGTACAAGAATATAACTACTATAATACTGCCCCCTATGTACCGGAATATAACTACTATAATACTGCCCCCTATGTACAAGAATATAACTACTATAATACTGCCCCCTATGTACAAGAATATAACTACTATAATACTGCCCCCTATGTACAAGAATATAACTACTATAATACTGCCCCTATGTAGAGGAATATAACTACTATAATACTGCCCCCTATGTACAAGAATATAACTACTATAATACTGCCCCCTATGTACAAGAATATAACTACTATAATACTGCCCCCTTGCTGGGAGGTTGTGTGTGAGCTGAGCTCCTGAGTCTCCTGATGCCTGGAGACAGCCCAGGGCGGGGCCACCCTGGGTGGGGAACTTCCCCAAGCAAGGCCCAGGCTTCCAGGCCTACACCGGGAGAAAACTCCCTTAATACTTCTGATGGGGATGTAAATCCCAGAGTGAGCCGCCAGCAGAGCAGCAGTCAGTTTGTGAGTGACGTTAATGTTATGAAGAAAGAAGAAAAGAAAGTGAGTGAAAGTGAAGACAGATCCCAGCCTGGACAGCATGGAGGAGCACAGATAATGAAGCAGCTGAGTACAGGTCAGGCAGCAGGTGCACAGCCCCCCACTCCTGCACCCAGACAGCGGAGAAGATCGCTGGAAAGACAAACCCTGCAAGAAAACCTGCAGCAGAGAGAGGTTGTGTCCAGCATGGCCTGCACAGGCCGCACCAGGTCAGCAGCAAAGCCGCAGAGTGTCTCTGCACAGAGTGATCCAGCCTCAGTCTCAGGCCCGGCCATTGCAGGCAGCAAACCTGAGAAGCCAAGGCAGGAGATGGTTACACCCAGGCAGCCTGGAGGACTACAGCAACCAGCACGGCAGCTGAAGGAGACCACCCGAGCGCCTGAGCTGCAGATGGCGGAGGAGATCCCGGCACTGGTAAGGAGGATGGGGGAGCTAAGTCACCACAAGCAGATGCTGCAAATGCAGATAGACTGTATGTACAGCTTGAGGACTGCGCACCCTGAGAGCAGCGCCCTGTACAATAGTAAGCTGCAGGCACTGAGTAAGGAGCTGGCGGTGGTGGTCAGGGACATGGACTCTGTTCTGGAGAGGATGGGACCCCTGGCCGAGTCCTATAAGAACAGGGAGCGCTTTGCCCAGCAGAAGCAGAGCTATAACCCTGGACCCCGAGCCCCTGCAGCACAAGCAGGACTTGATGCACCCCACAAAGTGTCACCCCAAGTATTGAAACCTGCAAGTTTCTCATTCCAGAAGGGACGGACACAAGAGCAGCCGCAGACCCCCGCTGCAGGCCTGAATAAAAATGCTGTAGTACCACAGGTCCCAGCAGAGACTATGCAGCAAGACAGTGGACTTCCATCCATGCGTCATGGTGATGCGGTGACCCAGAATTGTGCTGTAGTGACAGAGACTGGGGACATTGCTGGACGTATTGATGTGGCTGAGGGGTTGGGGGATGGAGGGGACCCTCAGTCTATCTGGGGGGTGCAGCCACCGGTGGATGGGGGGCAGGGGGTTGTACAGGATGATGTGTGTGACTTCCCCCCTTTAACATCGAGCCCCCCAGATGAGTCAGGTCCCTCTACTTCAGACCCTCCCCCCAATACCCAGAGTGAGCCCCGTCAGGAGCCTCCTAAAAACGCCTGGAGCCGCGGCGCTCCCTCCTTCACCTCTGGCGCACAATACTCAGGGCAGGCGTTTAAGAGGAGGAACGTGGTGCGCTTTAAGATCAGAGGCGCTAAGGAAGATCTCCCGGATAGGAGGTTTGTGGTCCGGGATCTCCTGTGCGGCCAAATGGGGTTCTCCCCAGATGACATCCTGGCGGTCATCAACCTTCCAGACAGACAGGGCTATGATGTCAGCTTCAAGCTCATGTCTAGTCTGGACAGGTTCTGGGATAAACTCCCCCGGTTCGGGGACACCGATGGCTGGTGTAAATTCACATTTGTCCCCATTTCCAGGCCAGGTACTGTGGTGGTGAATGTCATCTTCTGGAACGAGTCAGTTCCCCCTCAGGATATTCTGGTGTGGCTCAGGCGCCATTGTGATCTGCTGTCTGACCTCACCAAGAATAGAGACGCTGACGGTATCTGGACTGGGGGGTGGAAGGTTCTAGTAAAGCTGAGACAGTACAATAACATCACCCTACACCTCCCTAACTCCTTCTTCATTGGTAGAGAGAAAGGCGTCTGTTTCTACCCAGGGCAACCACGGAAGTGCTTCAGATGTGGTAAGATCGGGCATGTGGCTAAAATATGTACAGTGGTAAAATGTAACCTGTGTGGGGAGGTCGGCCATCTCAGTGCCAGCTGTGAGAAGGTCAAGTGTAATCTGTGCGGTGAGATGGGCCACCCACACAAGGATTGCCCGGAGGCCTGGCATAACATCGCCAGGGACTTATCAGATGATGAGATAGTCCAGGAGGCAGACGCCTTAGAGGAGGAGGCCTTGGTGTCAGGGCAAATTCTGACTAGGCGGGAAGTACAGCAGGGCTCAAGTAAAACTGCTCAAGAACCTCAGCGGTCAGGGAGCACTCAGGGGAGTATGGAGGTTGTCACCCAGGAGCAGCCTCAGGCAGCCACCTCTGTAGCACCTGATGATTATGAGGAGGTAAAGAAGAAAAAAAGAAAGAAAAAAGATAAATCCTCCCGTAAGCCTGAGGAGTACAGTGCGGAACCTAAGACCAGGAGGAAGTCCAGTGGTGATACTGGGGTCATGGTCCTTGGCAACCGGTTTGATGCTCTGTCAGAGTCAGATGGGGATTATGAGCGAGAGCTGGAACATATTGACAATGAGTGTAAGGTGGACATAGGGGACCCCCCAACTAAAAAGAAGCCCCCTCCTGAAGATACGGATGTAGAGTCAGACATGGAGACAGGTGGAAGACAGGGGGAGGATGACTCTGACACATGATGATGGGGGTCACTGCTCTGCTCTTTATCATTGTAATGGCTGGGTTCTCTCTAAAAGTTGCTTCCAGCAACGTCAACAGCATTAAAGTAAGAAGGACCAGACACTCCGTGTATGACCACCTGAGATATCTGGACGCTGATGTCATCTTCCTGCAGGAGACCCGTCTGACCACCTTAGGGCACCTCCGTGAGGCTGAGCGTGAGTGGCGGTCTGGTCCTTCTTACTGGTCACTGGCTGTGGAGCCGTACGCCGGGGTCGCCATACTGTTTAACACCACAGACGTGACGGTGCACAGGCTGATGGAGGTCGCTATGGGGAGGTGCCTGGTGCTAGAGGTGACCATCCATGGTAGGCGGCTCCGGCTGATCAACATCTATGGCCCACAGACAGTGACAGAGAGAATCCAGCTGTTCAATGAGGTACAGCAGTATCTATTTACCTCTATCCCTGTGATAATGGCAGGTGATTTCAATGTTACCATGACATCAGGTGACAGGTCCTCGGGCAGAGCAGTGGTCAGAGACTCCAAAGTCCTAAAGAGCATCATATCACAGGCCGATCTATGTGATGTGTTCACCCTGGATGGTAGGACACCTAAGTACACATACTCTTGTGCTGACAGACACAGCAGGATCGATATGGCTTTTGTGAGTCCCTCAGAGACTGTTAGTGGGATGAGCGAGAGAGTCGTCCCATATTCTGATCACCTGGCCTTATTGTTTAGTATGGGAGCCACTAACCGCTCTGATATTGGTCGGGGGTTATGGAGGCTCAATTCTAGCATCCTGGATGATATCTATGTCCAGAATTGTATCCACTCCCTTTTTCAGGACCAGCTCCAGAGAGTAGACTTCTATGATAACATATGTGACTGGTGGGAGAACGTCAAGGAGGAGATCAGGTCCCTCTTGAAGAGACTGTCAGTGAAGAAGGGTAAGAGTAAGTACAGCCAGTATCTCAAGCTGCGGAGAGAATTGGAGTCACTGTATTCGGCGGGAGGGGGGGACAAACATAAAATTGACCGACTGAAGTCTGAGATAAAGCAGTATCAGTACAGCCGCTACACGTCCCTGGTAATAGAAAGAGATTACGGAAAACTGGGTGTTCCCGATCCGTATGAAAATTGCCGGGAACGTGTGGCCAAGAAATCGATCACAGGTCTCACTGACTCCCAGGGAGTTTTACAGGAATCTCGGGAGGGTATCCTGGGGGTGGTGAGATCCTACTATGCTGAGTTATTTCAGAGGAAGGTTTTGGATAAAGAGAAAATGGCTCAATTCTTGGAGGCAACTCCAGGCCCTGACACTAAAGATTTGGACTTTTCTCCTTTGACTGCAGGAATAACAGAGGAGGAGGTTAAAGAGGCCATTGATAAGTTACATCTGAAGAAGGCACCAGGTCCTGATGGTATAACATGTGAATTCTATAAGAAATTTAGAGACCTCTTGGCCCCGATCCTTGTGGATGTGTTTACTAATTGTTTAGAAAATCACCTGATGCCTCCATCCATGAGAGTGTCCTCCCTTATTCTGCTGTCCAAAGGGAAAGAGCCTAGTGACATAAAGAACTGGAGGCCGATCGCCCTCTTGAATGTCGACCGGAAGATTCTGGCAAAGATTCTGTTTTCTAGATTAGTCTGTTTGTCCCCGGCACTGTTGGCAGGCTCTCAGTATGGCACAGTAAGGGGGCGGAACATCTCTGGAGCAGTCATCTCGATAAGGGAGATGTTTGAGAGATGTAAAGCCCTGAGGTGTGGGAGATATGTTGTAGGTCTGGACCAGGCTAAAGCCTTTGACAGGGTTGACCACGATTATCTATGGGCAACTTTATCAAAGTACGGTATTCCGGGACAATTTATAGATTGGCTGAGAACTTTGTATAGAGAGGCTGAGAGCTTTCCTCTGATCAATGGTTGGCAGGGGGACACTTTCGGGGTAGAGGCTGGGGTGCGACAAGGTTGTCCTCTGAGTCCACTGCTGTATGTGTTTGCCATTGATCCGTTCCTGAGATCACTGCAGCGGTGTGATTTTCAGGGGGTGCCGGTCCCCCATTGCTTGCCCCTGGATGTTGTTGCCTACGCGGATGATGTGACTGTGGTGATATCTGAACCTCGTGAGGTGGAGATGTTGTCTGCAGCCATCAGAAGCTACTCAGAGGCCTCCGGGTCTCTGGTCAACCTAGAGAAGAGTCAAGCTTTCTGGACATTGGATTCTGCTCCTGGCTTTGATCTGCCACAATTCGCCAAAGCCTCCACCCATATTAAGATCCTTGGGGTTAAATTCGGGAGGGAAGATAATGCCAAACTAAATTGGGAAGAGAAGTTGGAAACCGGAAATGTAAAGGTTCAGCGATGGAAGAACTGGAGGCTGACCTATAGAGAAAGGGTTACTCTGATGAAGACTTACCTGGTCCCTGTCTTCCTCTATGTCTCTGTCGTCTTTCCTTTGCCAGAATCTTTCTCCGCTAGGCTCTTTAGCCTGTTCTTCCAGCTTTTATGGGGGAACAGGTTGAACCCAGTAAAAAGAGGGATCACCTACCTGCAGAGGAGAGAGGGTGGGCTGGATATGTTAAATCCAAGGGTTTTCTTTGACTCCATGTTTCTGAAAGTTAATTTTGGTTGCCTGGACTCAAACAATGGTCTCCTGTGGGTAAGTAGTGTCAGGGACTGGATATTGCCTTTTGGAGAGTCTTGGGTGCGAGGCGGCAGTCTCAAGAGGGGTCGGTGGACTCCTGGCTTCCTCCCCCAGTACCTGGAGTATGGTCTCAGGTGCATGAAAAAGTGGAGGCTAGACAAAACATTATTGGAGAGTAGGACCAGGAAGGACCTCTATACCAGTGTCTGTAGGACCTTTTATTCGTTACAGCCAGCTCTGAGGGACTGCACAACGGCCACCCTGCAGGAGAGTCTGAAGCTCCTTAATGGACCGAGGCTTCCAGCCAAATTCTTTGACATCGCCTGGTTGTCTCTGCATGGGAAGCTTTTTGTTAGAGGAAATTTAAAATTCCTGAGTCTTTCTGACCGTATGTGTCCCTTAGGATGTCAGCAGGAGGAGACTATGGAGCATTTTACCACCGAGTGCCCGGGAGGGAGGCAGATATGGCAGGAGGTGTCCCGCAGGCTGAATATACCACGTCTGCAGTCTCTCAGATACCCAGATATCATCTATGGGGTAACACCACATATAACGGAC